>NC_059441.1:10973140-11018140 GCF_021028975.2 Sphaerodactylus townsendi
TTTCAAAAGGCTGGTTTTATTTAGGAATGCATCAACCTGCCAGTTGTCGTAGGTTGTCTTTGTGACTCTTTCACCCAGTTTTATGGGTGTCGTTCCCGATTGGTTTGCTCATTTTCTAGCGTTTTGACATCCCTGATGCATTATTTATAGCCTGCTGACGCACGAAAGACATTTAACATTGCACTAATGTAATGGGGGAAACAATTGGCAGGAAGATACAGGACACATTCAAAGAAATGCAACATGCTTACCTCTGCCTGGGTGAAGTTCTTCAAGTCCTCTTCTTTGCTGCCCTTCAAGCTCTTGACCAACTTGCCGAATTTTGGGGGCCGTTCAATGATGTAGACTATGGACCGAGCCTCTGCTTCGTCATTGGCTGTGGCTTTCAAGTTCTGCCTTGTGATTGGCCACGAAGAACCTGGAAAGAAACGGTAAGCCGGAGACTTATGGGCAGTGGTGGGATCCAAAAATTTTAGTAACAGGTTCCCATGGTGGTGGGATTCAAACTGTGGCGTAGCGCCAATGGGGCTGGGCGGGGCACGACGGGGGCGTGGCCGGGCATCCCGGGGGTGGGGCATTCCTGGGCGGGGCTGTGGCAAGGATGCAGCCGCTGCGCCGGTCCTTGGGCGGGAAACGAATGCACGCAGCCGCAGGCTGCCACGCACGCCGGTGCACCTCCTGCTAGACTGCTTCCAGTTCTGCGCGCTACTGGTGAGAGGAGGGGCGTAACTAAGGCAAAAATCACGTGGCAAAATCACCGATTAGGAACCCCCTCTCGGCACACACAAATAATTAGTAACCCACTCTTGGGAACCTGTGGGAACCTGCTGGATCCCACCTCTGCTTATGGGGCCCCCACGAATGAATGACTTCCGAAACGCCTTCCTCTTATCAAAATTTTGCTCAGTTTTGCTTATCCTTGCTCAATTTTGCAAACTAAGGGCCGTGACTTCCTCGATTGACTCAATTGATCTGATTTTTGGGGTGACCTCTTCTCCTGTCCACTTTTCCTAGCATGGTTGTATTTTCCGGTGACTCTCGTCTTACCTGGACAAACGGTTAAATCTTGCTTGTTTTCCAAAGCGATGGTTGGCTTCCTGTGGGCGACCACGGCAAAGAAATGTCCGGGGGACATGTTCTCTCCATCCGACACATCGAAAGAAAACCCTCCCTCCGGGGCTCCTTGGAAAGAAGAAGAGCAGGAAATAAGGTCTACAGAGCGGGGACGATTCTGCCCAAATCCCCCCCTCCCTTCTGTCTTTTCTCCTACAACCAGAAGCTGGGATATTTCTGAGCCTTCACAGTATCCGGGTTGCCAGACTACGATCAGGGGTTTTGGAGTTCAAATTCTGACTGCCGAAGAACCTCGCTAGGTGTGGCATGGTGAAACCAAGATCGGGCAAACCCAGACTCAAATCACCACTCTGTCATGGAAGCTTTACAGGTGATCTGGGGCCGGTCATATACTCTCAGTCTACCTCACAGGGATGTTGTGGCAGGAAAATGTAAGAATGGAGAAAGGTACGAGCCACTTCGGGTCCCAACAAGGGAGGACAGCAGGGTAAAAACGAAGTAAATAAATAAAAGGAGAGGGCCTCGGGCCAGTTACTTTTTCCGAGTCTAGCCTACTTCACAGGGCAGTTGTATGCATCAAATGGAGGAGGGGAAAGAATGGTGTATGCTACCTGGTGCTTCAGAGAATGGGCAGGTTAAAATGGACTAATGTATAGAAGAATTGTCTGTCTGTCTGTCTGTCTGTCTGTCTGTCTGTCTGTCTGTCTGTCTGTCTGTCTGTCTGTCTGTCTGTCTGTCTGTCTGTCTGTCTGTCTGTCTGTCTAAGAACATAAGAACATAAGAACAAGCCAGCTGGATCAGACCAGAGTCCATCTAGTCCAGCTCTCTGCTACTCGCAGTGGCCCACCAGGTGCCTTTGGGAGCTCACATGCAGGATGTGAAAGCAATGGCCTTCTGTGGCTGTTGTTCCCGAGCACCTGGTCTGTTAAGGCATTTGCAATCTCAGATCAAAGAGGATCAAGATTGGTAGCCATAGTCTGTCTGTCTGTCTGTCTGTCTGTCTGTCTGTCTGTCTGTCTGTCTGTCTGTCTGTCTGTCTGTCTGTCTGTGATGTTGTGGATTTTCCGGGTCGTATGGCCATGTTTTTATTTTATTGGATTTTTATCCTCCCTCCCCCATGCAACCGAGCCATACAACCCAGAAAACCCACAACATCCTAGTGATTCCGGCCATGAAAACCTTTGACAATACATCATATATATATTTATATGCATCATCCTCTTTTCTAGGATAGCACTGTCTAAGGGTGACTCTAAGGGTGAATCTGTCCCTTTAACCTCAGGTTTCTCTCCTCTCGGCGCTCACCTTCATGTACAAATTGAACAAGTCGGCTGTTTATCTGAGACTGAGAGAACCGCAGGGCCCTGTTTTGGGGGGATGACTTTAGGACGACTTTCCCGTTGACCGGGGTCCTGATGGAATAGAATACTTCCTCCGGAGGGGTATCTTCATCTTCGCTTCTGAGGAGCTCGGAAGTAATTTCGGCTGTGCCGCCTTCGGGCATCTGAGAAGAAGGGCAGAGAAATGGCGGAGGAATGAATCAGTTATTTATAAACACAGAAGCAAGTGATAGACTACCTAGGGCTCCCAACATCCAGGTAGGGGCGAGAGAGGTCTGGAATTGCAGCTGATTCCCAGATGACAGACATCAGATTTCCTGGTGGAAATAGCTGCCTTCAGGGTGGGCCATGCAGTGTGTGTGTGGGGTGTGTGTGTGTCAAACTCTGACCCTCCAGATGTGCACAGATTATGATTCCCACCAGCCCCTGCCAGCATGGCCAAACCTCCAGAATTCCCAAACCCTAAAAAGAAGAACTGTGTCCAGTGGTCTGCAAAGAAGAAGAAGAAGAAGAAGAAGAAGAGTAGTTTTGGATTTATACCCCCCTTTCTCTCCTGTAAGGAGACTCAAAAGGGCTTACAAACTCCTTTTCCTCCCCCCCCCACAACAAACACCCTGTGAGGTGGGTGAGGCTGAGAGAGCTCCGAAGAACTGTGACTTGCCCAAGGTCACCCAGCTGGCAGGTGTTGGAGTGCACAAGCCAACCTGGTTCCCCAGATAAGCCTCCACAGCTCAAGCGGCAGAACGGGGAATCAAACCCGGTTCTCCGGATTAGAGTGCACCTGTTCTTAACACCACGCCCCACTGCTCATAGTAAAGCTTCTGGTTTCTCAGAAGGAAACCCTAAACTTCAGGGTTGCCAACTGAGTTGAGAAATTTCTGGAGGTTTGAGGGGCGGAGCCTCTGGAGGGCGGGATTTGAGGAGGGAAGAAACCTTAGTGGGATCGAATGCCCCTCCAAAGCCGCCATTTTGTCCCAGGGGAACTGACCTCTGTAGCTCAGTTCCAATTTCAGGAGGTCTCCAGGCAGTGGTGGGATCCAAAAATTTTAGCAACAGGTTCCCATGGTGGTGGGATTCAAACAGTGGCGTAGCGCCAGTGGGGCTGGGCGGGGCACGACGGGGGCATGGCCGGGCATTCCGGGGGCGGGGCATTAATAATTTCTCTGTTACTGTAAAAAACTCTTACTGTAAAAAAAAAAGTTCCTAATTTCCAGCTGGTATCTTTCTGTCCATAATTTAAACTCATTCTAGCAAGTCCTATCGTCTACTGCCAACAGAAACAACTACTTCTCCTCTAATTGACTGCCTGTCAAATACTTAATACTTTCAAATACTTAATTTTGTTTCTAGAAATCAAAAGGAGGATACTTTCCTTCAACAAGGAACTTTTACCATATTTCTAAAACATGTTTTTAAAACAGCCCAACAGGGAGAATTATCCCGTTTTCTACCTTCGCTAACCAGCCACACAGGAAACAACAGGACTTGATGATTTTTGGACCTAATGGGATTTCTAACGGAAAAGCAGACCCAATTAGTAACCCCCTCTCGGCACACACAAACAATTAGTCCCCCACTCTCGGGAACTGGCGAGAACCTGCTGGATCCCACCTCTGTGTCCAGGTCTCCCCTGCAGGTTGGCAACGTGACATAATGCCACCATCTCATCCCTGTGTGTGTGTGTGTGTGTGGGGGGGGGGGGAATAAAAATCCAGTCAAATAGAAAAGTTAACAGGAGACAGACTATGCTGAAGGGCCATTGTGTCTGGGTCTGGCCACTTTTGGCAACGGCTGCGGCGCTTGTGTTCAAACACGGCACGCCCAGGTCACACAGCCTGGCCCCAAACTGCAAACTTTGCTTGCAGCAAACATTGGAGATAATGTACTTGTGTTTTGGGACTCTGGTCAGGCCTGGCGGAGATTTCGGCATGTGTCTAAGCCAGGGGTCTGCAGCCTGCGGCTCTCCAGACGTCCATGGACTACAAATCCCACCAGCCCCTGCCAGCATGGCCAATTGAACCTCTAGAGAGCCGCAGGTTGCAGACCCCTAAGCAGAGGCAAATCTAGGGGAAATGTAGCCCGGTGCAAAATCTGAGTTTTCCGGCCCCCCATTCCCACTCTGCCCTTGTACAGGTGGTCGCCCTCCCCCACCACAACCAAAGAACGTTTTTTTGAACCAGGTCTTGAAGTCAGGGTATGGACCTGGGGAGAAGGAGGAGGGGTGTGGGGGCGATTTCCCACCCCCACGTGACTAAATGGCTGGGAACGTTTAACCCCATATGTCCTCCTGGGCAGTATGCCGCTGTGTCTAGGAGCAGCAGTGGCGTAGGAGGTTAAGAGCTCGTGTATCTAATCTGGAGGAACCGGGTTTGATTCCCAGCTCTGCCGCCTGAGCTGTGGAGGCTTATCTGGGGAATTCAGATTAGCCTGTGCACTCCCACACACGCCAGCTGGGTGACCTTGGGCTAGTCACAGCTTCTCGGAGCTCTTTCAGCCCCACCCACCTCACAGGGTGTTTGTTGTGGGGGGGGGAGGGCAAGGAGGTTGTCAGCCCCTTTGAGTCTCCTGCAGGAGAGAAAGGGGGGATATAAATCCAAACTCCTCCTCCTCCTCCTCCTCCTCCTCCTCCTCCTCCTCCTTCTTCTTCTTAAGACGTCTTGGGTGTCCAATTAGCATTCCTGTATCACGGGGATTCACCCACCTATTCTATCTTATGGCACCTTTGGCATTCCGACAACAGAAAGAACAAACGTGCTTCGGAAACCAGCTTATTTCAGTGGTGCATATTACCAAGAAAGAGGCAGATACTTTCACAAACAAACCACAACTATTATTGTAAGCGGCAAGGCAGGATATCAAAGTATTGCTGAAAGTATTGTCGAAGGCTTTCACGGCCGGAATCACTGGGGTGCTGTGTGGTTTCCAGGCTGTACGGCTGTGTTCTAGCAGCATTCTCTCCTGACGTTTCGCCTGCATCTGTGGCTGGCGTCTTCAGAGGATCTGGTAGTAGGAATGGAAAGCAAGTGGAGTATATATACTGTGAGGTCAAAAAGGAGGCCCTCTGAATAGAGTAGCCTGGCATGTGAGTCACAAAGAAGTCTGTAGCCTGGGAGTAACAGTGAAGATAGCAAGGTCAATAGGTGAATGGATCTGAATAGAAGTATCCTGGTCTTTGTTTCCTTTGATTGCTATTGTCTATAGTTGTCCTGTGTTTGTGTAGACAATAGCAACCAAAGGAAACAAAGACCAGGATACTTCTATTCAGATGCATTCACCTATTGACCTTGCTATCTTCATTGTTACTCCCAGGCTACAGACTTCTTTGTGACTCACATACCAGGCTACTCTATTCAGAGGGCCTCACCCTTTTGACCTCACAGTATATATACTCCACTTGCTTTCCATTCCTACTGTCAGATCCTCCGAAGATGCCAGCCACAGGTGCAGGCGAAACGTCAGGAGAGAATGCTGCTAGAACACAGCCATACAGCCCGGAAACCAGACAGCACACCCTATTGCTGAAAGCTCTGAGCCGGCTGACCAAATCTTCAGCCTCGTCAGTCTCTCACGGTCCTCAGCATTATCTCTGGCTGATCATATTTCCAGGGCAAACAAACGACATGTCCGGCCCAGGCCAGCTCGCCCTCTTCCTCTTTCTTCACCTTTTGCAGACCGGGGGGGGGGGGGGGTAAAGCCCCGAGGAAACAGAAGACAGCCTGCCGAAGTGACGAGACTCTCTCGTTTGTGCACGTTTTCCTCCTAGGGAGTCTCCGGGCCAGGGAGTGCTGCTCACGTCCGCAAGACCTGGAATTCGTCTATTGAAGAGCTTCGTGGGTTTCTCGGGTGGTCTGATCTTGCTCTTCCCCGCTTTTGCCTCAGAGGCCGTGGCTCCCTAAGTGGAGCACACAGGGGGAGTCACGTGGAAATATCTTGTGTGGCTCAGGGACGCTCTGTTTTTTCTAGGACCGGTTGGGAAGCAATTCAGGTCCTCTTCAGGGCATCTCTGAGACCACATTTCTCTCTAGTACATGGCAGCTTCATGTGTTCAGGCGCATGAATTCACTTGCTCAAGTGCTCTTTAAAGCAATAAATTATACAATGCTGCGAAAGATACAGAGGCTGGCCCTTTGCTGTGGAAGAATGGCATTAGAAGAAGAAGAGTTTGGGTGTATATCCCCCCCTTTCTCTCCTGTAAGGAGACTCAAAGGGGCTGACAATCTCCTTTCCCTTCCCCACTCACAACAAACACCCTGTGAGGTGGGTGGGGCTGAGAGAGCTCTGAAGAACTGTGACTAGCCGAAGGTCACCCAGCCGGCATGTGTTGGAATGCACAAGCTAATCTGGTTCCCCAGATCAGCCTCCACAGCTCAGGTGGAGGAACGGAGAATCAAACCCGGTTCTCCAGATTAGGTCGTACCTGCTCTTACCCACGACACCACGCAGAAGGCCACGCTGGGTTTACCAGCACCCCCATGTTTAATAAATTCATTGCTTTTGTTCCATAGTGCCTTTCAGCTGTTGCAAGAAACGTGGGGGGGGGCATACTGACTCTCCCCTAAATCAGGGCTGCCAACCTCCAGGGAGGGCCTGGAGATGTCCAGGAATTGCAACTGATCTTCAGACTAGAGAGATCAGTTCTCTTAAAGAAAATGGCTGCTTTGGAGTAAGGCTCAGTGGCCTTTAACCCCTCTGAGAGCCCGCCCCTCCCCACACCCTTGAGAACCATAGTGGTTAAGAGCGGTGGACTCTAATCTGGAGAACTGAGTTTGATTTCCCGCTCCTCCACATGAAGCCTGCTGGGTGACCTTGGGCTAGTCACAGTTCTTGGGAACTCTCTCAGCCCCACCTACCTCACAAGGTGCCTGTTGCGGGGAGAGGAAGGGAAAGGAGCTTGTAAACCACTTTGAGTCTCCTTACAGGAGAAAAAGGGGGGGATATAAATCCAAACTCCTCCTCCTCCACCTTTTCTTGCTCCTCCTCCTTTCCAGGCTCCTCCCTCAAAGCCCCCAGGAAGTTCTCAACCTGGAGTTGGCGACCTACCCGAAACAGATGTGTTTTCTCTGACGCTGCAAAAGAAACACGCGCCTCCTGGCCCTGGAAGGACTCCTGGGCCGTCACGAGACCTTGAAACCAGAACCCTGGCTTGACCGCGGTCCCGTCCAGCGTTTGCTAAACAATGAGCTCATGTGTTTTGAGAACATCTGCCCGGTTAGTCACTTCGGAGACGTTCTCCCTTCTCCGTGTCTTTTTCACATCCCCCCCCCCTTTTGGTTCTCTGCAGCTCCCAAAGCAACAGTCCGCGTCGCTTTCGCCTGGACCCTCCAAAACAGGGGTCTTCAAACTATGGCCCTCCAGATGTTCATGGACTACAGTTCCCATCAGCCCCTGCCAGCATGGCCGAGTGGCAGGGCTCGTGGGAATTGTAGTCTATGAACATCTGGAGGGCCATAGTTTGAAGACCCCTGCTCCAAAACAACAGCCCCATTTCCCACCCTGACCACCACGTCACCTTGCCCTACAACTTGCAGAAATATCTTCAGATTTGAAGAAGGAGGAGGAGGAGGAGGAGGAGGAGAAGGAGGAGGAGGAGGAGAAGAAGAAGCTTGGATTTATATCCCCCCCTTTCTCTCCCGCAGGAGACTCAAAGGGGCTTACAATCTCCTTGCCCTTCCCCCCTCACAACAAACACCCTGTGAGGGAGGTGGGGCTGAGAGAGCTCCAAGAAGCCGTGACTAGCCCAAGGTCACCCAGCTGGCGTGTGTGGGAGTGCACAGGCTAATCTGAATTCCCCAGATCAGCCTCCACAGCTCAGGCGGCAGAGTGGGGAATCAAACCCGGTTCCTCCAGATTAGATACACAAGCTCTTAACCTCCTACACCACTGCGTAGAAGAAGAAGAGGAGGAGGAGGAGGAGGAGGAGGAGGAGGAGGAGGAGAGGAGTTTGGATTTATAGCCCACCTTTCTCTCCTGTAAGGACACTCAAGGTGGCTTACAAGCTCCTTTCCCTTCCACTCCCCACAACAGACACCTTGCGAGGCAGGTGGGGCTGAGAGCTTTCAGAGAGAACTGTGACTAGCCCATGGTCACCCAGCAGGAATGTAGGAGTGCAGAAACACACCTGGTTCACCAGATAAGCCTCCGCCACTCAGGTGGAGGAGTGGGGAATCAAACCCGGTTCTCCAGATTAGAATCCACCAGCTCTTAACCACCACACCACGCTGGCTGGAAAAGCACGCTCGAGCATCACGCGCACGCCGAGAGTGGTGGGGCACGCCGTCCCCTCCGCAGCAATAGTTTTATTTTCTCGTGCCCCGAAAGGCAACGCCCCGTGACAGACTGGACTATAATGCATCTCCAGGGACGGGACCTTACAGAGGTTGTTGTACACCGCCCAGAGCCCCTTGGGGATCAAATATAATAAATAATAATAAAGTATGATATAATAGAGCCCATCAATGAAGCAAGCATTTTTTCCAACTGTCCTCTGCAGTCTGGTTGGAATACTTGGATATCGAGAGAAAGACAACCCTAGATCTGGTGAGTATGCATGATTTTAAGGAATTACTGAGAGGGCTGACGGAAGGGTGGTTCTGGGGACACAAAAGTCCCCATCTTGGCCCCCTTGTGAAGACGTTTCTCAGCCATTACATAAAGAGGCTTCAGTCTGTCTAATGGTCTATCCTTGAGACGGTGGAGTGAGGCGATGCTGCCCTCCCGTGGCCGACCTGTGGCATTGCAAAACAAGATGGGAAAACATTTCAATGCATTGTCGAAGGCTTTCACGGCCGGATTCAACTGGTTCTGGTGGGTTTTCTGGGCTGTGTGGCCATGGTCTGGTGGATCTTGTTCCTAACGTTTCACCTGCATCTGTGGCTGGCATCTTCAGAGGTGTATCACAGAGGGAAATCTGTTACACACTGTGTCCTCTGTGATACACCTCTGAAGATGCCAGCCACAGATGCAGGCGAAACGTTAGGAACAAGATCCACCAGACCACGGCCACGCAGCCCGGAAAACCCACCACAACCAACCTTGCTTGGGTTTTGCAAGCTGAGAACTGTGGCTTCCTTTATAACAGGGGTGTCCAACTCTGGCTGTCCAGATGTTCATGGAGTTTGATAGGAGCAGCAGTGGTGTAGGAGGTTAAGAGCTCATGTGTCTAATCTGGAGGAACCGGGTTTGATTCCCAGCTCTGCCGCCTGAGCTGTGGAGGCTTATCTGGGGAATTCAGATTAGCCTGTACACTCCCACACACGCCAGCTGGGTGACCTTGGGCTAGTCACAGTTCTTCTGAGCTCTCTCAGCCCCACCTACCTCACAGGGTATTTGTTGTGAGGGGGGAAGGGCAAGGAGATTGTCAGCCCCTTTGAGACTCCTGTGGGAGAGAAAGGGGGGATATAAATCCAAACTCCTCCTCCTCCTCCTCCTCCTCCTCCTCCTCCTCCTCCTCCTCCTCCTCCTCCTTGGGGGGTGGGGGGGGGGGGGGGTGGGGGGGGGGGGGGGTGGGGGGGGGGGGGGGTGGGGGGGGGGGGGGGTGGGGGGGGGGGGGGGTGGGGGGGGGGGGGGGTGGGGGGGGGGGGGGGTGGGGGGGGGGGGGGGTGGGGGGGGGGGGGGGTGGGGGGGGGGGGGGGTGGGGGGGGGGGGGGGTGGGGGGGGGGGGGGGTGGGGGGGGGGGGGGGTGGGGGGGGGGGGGGGTGGGGGGGGGGGGGGGTGGGGGGGGGGGGGGGTGGGGGGGGGGGGGGGTGGGGGGGGGGGGGGGTGGGGGGGGGGGGGGGTGGGGGGGGGGGGGGGTGGGGGGGGGGGGGGGTGGGGGGGGGGGGGGGTGGGGGGGGGGGGGGGTGGGGGGGGGGGGGGGTGGGGGGGGGGGGGGGTGGGGGGGGGGGGGGGTGGGGGGGGGGGGGGGTGGGGGGGGGGGGGGGTGGGGGGGGGGGGGGGTGGGGGGGGGGGGGGGTGGGGGGGGGGGGGGGTGGGGGGGGGGGGGGGTGGGGGGGGGGGGGGGTGGGGGGGGGGGGGGGTGGGGGGGGGGGGGGGTGGGGGGGGGGGGGGGTGGGGGGGGGGGGGGGTGGGGGGGGGGGGGGGTGGGGGGGGGGGGGGGTGGGGGGGGGGGGGGGTGGGGGGGGGGGGGGGTGGGGGGGGGGGGGGGTGGGGGGGGGGGGGGGTGGGGGGGGGGGGGGGTGGGGGGGGGGGGGGGTGGGGGGGGGGGGGGGTGGGGGGGGGGGGGGGTGGGGGGGGGGGGGGGTGGGGGGGGGGGGGGGTGGGGGGGGGGGGGGGTGGGGGGGGGGGGGGGTGGGGGGGGGGGGGGGTGGGGGGGGGGGGGGGTGGGGGGGGGGGGGGGTGGGGGGGGGGGGGGGTGGGGGGGGGGGGGGGTGGGGGGGGGGGGGGGTGGGGGGGGGGGGGGGTGGGGGGGGGGGGGGGTGGGGGGGGGGGGGGGTGGGGGGGGGGGGGGGTGGGGGGGGGGGGGGGTGGGGGGGGGGGGGGGTGGGGGGGGGGGGGGGTGGGGGGGGGGGGGGGTGGGGGGGGGGGGGGGTGGGGGGGGGGGGGGGTGGGGGGGGGGGGGGGTGGGGGGGGGGGGGGGTGGGGGGGGGGGGGGGTGGGGGGGGGGGGGGGTGGGGGGGGGGGGGGGTGGGGGGGGGGGGGGGTGGGGGGGGGGGGGGGTGGGGGGGGGGGGGGGTGGGGGGGGGGGGGGGTGGGGGGGGGGGGGGGTGGGGGGGGGGGGGGGTGGGGGGGGGGGGGGGTGGGGGGGGGGGGGGGTGGGGGGGGGGGGGGGTGGGGGGGGGGGGGGGTGGGGGGGGGGGGGGGTGGGGGGGGGGGGGGGTGGGGGGGGGGGGGGGTGGGGGGGGGGGGGGGTGGGGGGGGGGGGGGGTGGGGGGGGGGGGGGGTGGGGGGGGGGGGGGGTGGGGGGGGGGGGGGGTGGGGGGGGGGGGGGGTGGGGGGGGGGGGGGGTGGGGGGGGGGGGGGGTGGGGGGGGGGGGGGGTGGGGGGGGGGGGGGGTGGGGGGGGGGGGGGGTGGGGGGGGGGGGGGGTGGGGGGGGGGGGGGGTGGGGGGGGGGGGGGGTGGGGGGGGGGGGGGGTGGGGGGGGGGGGGGGTGGGGGGGGGGGGGGGTGGGGGGGGGGGGGGGTGGGGGGGGGGGGGGGTGGGGGGGGGGGGGGGTGGGGGGGGGGGGGGGTGGGGGGGGGGGGGGGTGGGGGGGGGGGGGGGTGGGGGGGGGGGGGGGTGGGGGGGGGGGGGGGTGGGGGGGGGGGGGGGTGGGGGGGGGGGGGGGTGGGGGGGGGGGGGGGTGGGGGGGGGGGGGGGTGGGGGGGGGGGGGGGTGGGGGGGGGGGGGGGTGGGGGGGGGGGGGGGTGGGGGGGGGGGGGGGTGGGGGGGGGGGGGGGTGGGGGGGGGGGGGGGTGGGGGGGGGGGGGGGTGGGGGGGGGGGGGGGTGGGGGGGGGGGGGGGTGGGGGGGGGGGGGGGTGGGGGGGGGGGGGGGTGGGGGGGGGGGGGGGTGGGGGGGGGGGGGGGTGGGGGGGGGGGGGGGTGGGGGGGGGGGGGGGTGGGGGGGGGGGGGGGTGGGGGGGGGGGGGGGTGGGGGGGGGGGGGGGTGGGGGGGGGGGGGGGTGGGGGGGGGGGGGGGTGGGGGGGGGGGGGGGTGGGGGGGGGGGGGGGTGGGGGGGGGGGGGGGTGGGGGGGGGGGGGGGTGGGGGGGGGGGGGGGTGGGGGGGGGGGGGGGTGGGGGGGGGGGGGGGTGGGGGGGGGGGGGGGTGGGGGGGGGGGGGGGTGGGGGGGGGGGGGGGTGGGGGGGGGGGGGGGTGGGGGGGGGGGGGGGTGGGGGGGGGGGGGGGTGGGGGGGGGGGGGGGTGGGGGGGGGGGGGGGTGGGGGGGGGGGGGGGTGGGGGGGGGGGGGGGTGGGGGGGGGGGGGGGTGGGGGGGGGGGGGGGTGGGGGGGGGGGGGGGTGGGGGGGGGGGGGGGTGGGGGGGGGGGGGGGTGGGGGGGGGGGGGGGTGGGGGGGGGGGGGGGTGGGGGGGGGGGGGGGTGGGGGGGGGGGGGGGTGGGGGGGGGGGGGGGTGGGGGGGGGGGGGGGTGGGGGGGGGGGGGGGTGGGGGGGGGGGGGGGTGGGGGGGGGGGGGGGTGGGGGGGGGGGGGGGTGGGGGGGGGGGGGGGTGGGGGGGGGGGGGGGTGGGGGGGGGGGGGGGTGGGGGGGGGGGGGGGTGGGGGGGGGGGGGGGTGGGGGGGGGGGGGGGTGGGGGGGGGGGGGGGTGGGGGGGGGGGGGGGTGGGGGGGGGGGGGGGTGGGGGGGGGGGGGGGTGGGGGGGGGGGGGGGTGGGGGGGGGGGGGGGTGGGGGGGGGGGGGGGTGGGGGGGGGGGGGGGTGGGGGGGGGGGGGGGTGGGGGGGGGGGGGGGTGGGGGGGGGGGGGGGTGGGGGGGGGGGGGGGTGGGGGGGGGGGGGGGTGGGGGGGGGGGGGGGTGGGGGGGGGGGGGGGTGGGGGGGGGGGGGGGTGGGGGGGGGGGGGGGTGGGGGGGGGGGGGGGTGGGGGGGGGGGGGGGTGGGGGGGGGGGGGGGTGGGGGGGGGGGGGGGTGGGGGGGGGGGGGGGTGGGGGGGGGGGGGGGTGGGGGGGGGGGGGGGTGGGGGGGGGGGGGGGTGGGGGGGGGGGGGGGTGGGGGGGGGGGGGGGTGGGGGGGGGGGGGGGTGGGGGGGGGGGGGGGTGGGGGGGGGGGGGGGTGGGGGGGGGGGGGGGTGGGGGGGGGGGGGGGTGGGGGGGGGGGGGGGTGGGGGGGGGGGGGGGTGGGGGGGGGGGGGGGTGGGGGGGGGGGGGGGTGGGGGGGGGGGGGGGTGGGGGGGGGGGGGGGTGGGGGGGGGGGGGGGTGGGGGGGGGGGGGGGTGGGGGGGGGGGGGGGTGGGGGGGGGGGGGGGTGGGGGGGGGGGGGGGTGGGGGGGGGGGGGGGTGGGGGGGGGGGGGGGTGGGGGGGGGGGGGGGTGGGGGGGGGGGGGGGTGGGGGGGGGGGGGGGTGGGGGGGGGGGGGGGTGGGGGGGGGGGGGGGTGGGGGGGGGGGGGGGTGGGGGGGGGGGGGGGTGGGGGGGGGGGGGGGTGGGGGGGGGGGGGGGTGGGGGGGGGGGGGGGTGGGGGGGGGGGGGGGTGGGGGGGGGGGGGGGTGGGGGGGGGGGGGGGTGGGGGGGGGGGGGGGTGGGGGGGGGGGGGGGTGGGGGGGGGGGGGGGTGGGGGGGGGGGGGGGTGGGGGGGGGGGGGGGTGGGGGGGGGGGGGGGTGGGGGGGGGGGGGGGTGGGGGGGGGGGGGGGTGGGGGGGGGGGGGGGTGGGGGGGGGGGGGGGTGGGGGGGGGGGGGGGTGGGGGGGGGGGGGGGTGGGGGGGGGGGGGGGTGGGGGGGGGGGGGGGTGGGGGGGGGGGGGGGTGGGGGGGGGGGGGGGTGGGGGGGGGGGGGGGTGGGGGGGGGGGGGGGTGGGGGGGGGGGGGGGTGGGGGGGGGGGGGGGTGGGGGGGGGGGGGGGTGGGGGGGGGGGGGGGTGGGGGGGGGGGGGGGTGGGGGGGGGGGGGGGTGGGGGGGGGGGGGGGTGGGGGGGGGGGGGGGTGGGGGGGGGGGGGGGTGGGGGGGGGGGGGGGTGGGGGGGGGGGGGGGTGGGGGGGGGGGGGGGTGGGGGGGGGGGGGGGTGGGGGGGGGGGGGGGTGGGGGGGGGGGGGGGTGGGGGGGGGGGGGGGTGGGGGGGGGGGGGGGTGGGGGGGGGGGGGGGTGGGGGGGGGGGGGGGTGGGGGGGGGGGGGGGTGGGGGGGGGGGGGGGTGGGGGGGGGGGGGGGTGGGGGGGGGGGGGGGTGGGGGGGGGGGGGGGTGGGGGGGGGGGGGGGTGGGGGGGGGGGGGGGTGGGGGGGGGGGGGGGTGGGGGGGGGGGGGGGTGGGGGGGGGGGGGGGTGGGGGGGGGGGGGGGTGGGGGGGGGGGGGGGTGGGGGGGGGGGGGGGTGGGGGGGGGGGGGGGTGGGGGGGGGGGGGGGTGGGGGGGGGGGGGGGTGGGGGGGGGGGGGGGTGGGGGGGGGGGGGGGTGGGGGGGGGGGGGGGTGGGGGGGGGGGGGGGTGGGGGGGGGGGGGGGTGGGGGGGGGGGGGGGTGGGGGGGGGGGGGGGTGGGGGGGGGGGGGGGTGGGGGGGGGGGGGGGTGGGGGGGGGGGGGGGTGGGGGGGGGGGGGGGTGGGGGGGGGGGGGGGTGGGGGGGGGGGGGGGTGGGGGGGGGGGGGGGTGGGGGGGGGGGGGGGTGGGGGGGGGGGGGGGTGGGGGGGGGGGGGGGTGGGGGGGGGGGGGGGTGGGGGGGGGGGGGGGTGGGGGGGGGGGGGGGGGGGGGGGAGCGGGGGTGGGGTGGGGTTTGGGTGGGAAGGGGGGGGGGGGGGGGGGGAGGGGGGGGTGGGGGGGGGGTGGGGGGAGAAGAGGGGGGGGGTGGGGGGGGGGGGGGACGAGGGGGGGGGGGGAGGGGGGGGGGGGGGGGGTGGCCACTTTTTTCAGCCTGAAAAAGTACTAGAAAAAGAAAAGGAACTAAGGCAAATATGGGAAAGGGGCAGGGGGGCGCCGTGGGGGGCTGCACAGGGGGTGGGGGTCGTAAGGGAAAGGGGGAGGGGCCGGGGAGATTTTCGACCACCCCAGGTGTGTGCCTGGTGTGTGACGCACACACACCCTGCCCCCTTGCCCCTCCGCCACTGATTCAGATCTCTACTCATTCAAAAATATGTTTCTATTTCTCACTCTCTCCTGCTTCAACCAACCTCACAGGGTTGTTGTGAGTATGAAATGGAGGAGGGGAGAGGCACATCTGGGTACCTTGTAGAAAGGGCAGGATTTCAAAAATGATAATCGAAAGGAAGAGTGTAAAACTTCAGTTTCGATTGAGCAGATTGCTGTCTCGTTATCCTTCTCATTCTCATTTCTTCCTTCTTTTTTGCAGGCAAGGCTGGACCTAGGCTCAGAAGAACTGACCGTTAAGTCCCCCGCGGGGCCACAGCTCAGTAACCTTGTGGTCCATGACGCTGATCTCCTGGTGGCTAACGGGCAGATGTCCTTGACTGTGGATGGCCTCTTCAATACCTCCGTGGCGCTCCCAGCCCCTCCGCATCAACTGGACGTCGATTATGGCCTCTATGTGGGAGGGACAGGAAGTCTGGAGCTGCCGTACCTGACCAGAGCAAGTGTGCCATTCAGGGGTTGCCTCCATGCCATGACGTTCAACGACCACGACGTCCTCTCCGCGCTGGCGTCCAGCTCCAGCACCAAAAGAGTCCACGGCATCCGAGAGGGGTGCAGTGAGGAATTTTCTGCTGGGCCTGACGACCCCTTGGGCTTTCTGGGGCCAAATTCATACGTTGTGTTCCCTGGTTGGAGCGCGAGAGCGGAAGGGACCATTGAGTTTGTGATCACCACCGGCGTGAAGCAAGCCCCCCTGATTTACCAGTCAGGCCTGCAGAACGACTTCTTCTACCTGGAAATCTTCGACGGGCGCCTGAGGGGGGTGGTGGAGAAAGGGAACGGGCCCGTCGTGCTCCACAACAACTTCTACCTCAGCAACGAGCAGGAGCACTACGTCAAAGTCCACATGGACGTCCGCCGCTTCGAAATCCTCGTTGACTACTATGCCTCTCAAACTTCCAACAAGGGTATCCACAACTACCTCGATCTCCAAGGGCCGCTCTTTGTCGGTGGCCTGAACGAGAAGGCCGCCAACCGGTTGAGGGAGCGTCGGTTGGCTTTTGCCTCTGGGAGTGGCTTCTCCAACAACTCCTTCGTGGGCTGCTTGGAGGACCTGAGGATAAACCTGGAGAAGAGAAGCTTCCGAGATGCCCTTGTCACCCGGGACATGACGGTTGGCTGCGGGACGTTGGAGCAGTTTGCAGAATATGACAATGCGTACGAGCAGGATGAAGCCCCCACGAGTCCCCCTCCAGATTATTGGCAGGGCCCAGTTATGGAACCCTGTCACCCGGACCCCAACCTCCCCCCGGTCTTTGCTAACTTCACCAAACTCTTGCACGTCAGCCCTTTGGTTGTCGCCGAAGGAGGCACGGCTTTCCTGGAGTGGCGGCACACCCAGCCAACCATCGACCTCAGCGCCGCTAACATCAGGCAGTCTCAGGTCCTCTTCAAAGTCACCTCAGTCCCGTCGCATGGCCAGATGGACCTGGACATCTTCAGCGCGAGGAACAGAAGGAAGTTTACCCTGTTGGATATCACAAATCGGAAAGTCAAGTATGTCCACGATGGCTCCGAAGGGCCTATGGACCAGGTGTTGCTGGAGGTAACCGTCACTTCCAAAGTAGGGATTCCAGAGTGTTTGTGGCAAGGCCAGATCTATCTGCTGCCCATAAAGATCAACCCGGTCAACGATGCCCCTGAAATCGTGTTTCCACGTGGAGACCTCGTGGTAGTTCTGGAGCACACCCGCAAAGTCCTGAATTCAGATCTCATCCAAGCCCTCGACGACGACACCTCTTGCGACAGCTTGCGGTTCCAGCTGCTTGGTGGGAAAAGAATGGAAGAAGGTTATGTGGAGTACGGCTCAGATCCTGGAGTCCCGATCGAGGAGTTCTCTTGTAGAGATTTGGAAGCAGGCCGGGTGGTGTATGTCCACCAAAGTGGGCCTACGTCATCGCTCATTTTCCAAGTGAACGACGGCATGGTCATGAGTCCGGTAGCTACCTTGAGGGTGGTCGCCATGGAGCCCGACATCCAAGTGCGCAACAACACAGGCCTCTTTGTCTCACAAGGGGGTGTTGTCCCGATCACTACAACCAACCTCTCCGTGGAAACCAACGCAGTCCAGCAAAAAGTTCCCATCCTGTATCGGTTGACCGCACCCTTGCAGTATGGTGAGATCCAAAAGCAGGAGACCCCGGGTGGGGAATGGAAGACAGTTGAGTCATTTCACCAGCAAGATGTCGAGCAAGGGCGCGTCCAGTATTTCAGCACAGACACTGAGCACCTGGTAGAAGACGTGACCGAGAAGGCGCAGTTCGTGGTCCAAGTGGGCCAGAAGACCCTGAGAAACAACACGTTCCTCGTCAGAATCAAGAGAGCCACCATCATGATGAAGACGATGGTTCCACTCCAGATGAAGAATGAGAGACAGAGAAATATCACTGCAGCCGAACTGGAGGCGGTTTTAGGAGAGTTGGGTTCTGAGCCAGTGTTTTTCCACTATCTGATCATTCAGCCGCCCCAAAAGGGAAATCTTGAACTCCACGGCAGCAGGCTGGCTGAGGGCTTTGGTTTCATGCAAGAGGATCTGCAAAACCACCACCTTAGCTACGCTGCAACCATCCGAGACTCCAAGGAAAGTGAGGATTTCTTCCGGTTTCGTGTCATGGCAGAGGAGCACTATTCCCCCGTATACACTTACACGATACATATCGGCGGAGATCCAGATGTTCCCACGGTGACCAATGTCCTTCTCTCGGTTTTAGAGGGAGGGCAGGCCGTAATATCCAAGGACCATCTGTTTGTCAAGACCACGAACAATCTGGATTATATGTATGAGGTGATAGATGGTCCAACGCACGGGAAGCTGATCTGGAAAACCTCCAGGAACTGGTCGCCCAGCCAGGAATCCATCACAAAGTTCACAAATGAGGATATCCTCCAAGGCCGTCTTGTGTACCAGCATGATGATTCTGAAACCTTGGAGGATGATATCCCTTTTGTGGCCATCAGGCAAGATGAAGGGAGCTTAGACCCAGATGCCGAAGAAGTGAGGGGTGTCTTCAGAGTCTCCGTTCAGCCCGTGAATGACCACACACCCGTCCAGGTGGTGAACAAGGTCTTTAATGTGGTGCGCCACGGGCAGCGCTTGTTGACCACTGACGACATCGCCTTTGTCGACGAGGACTCGGGCTTCTCGGACGCGCAGCTGGTGTTGGTGAGGAAGGACATTCTCTTCGGCAGCATCATCGCTGTGGACAATAGGAGCCTACAGGTGTACCGTTTCACTCAGGACGACCTGAGGAAGAAGAAGATTCTCTTTGTCCATTCGGGGGCTGACCGTGGCTGGATCCAGTTCCAGGTCTCTGATGGTCTCCACCAGATTGCGACGCTTCTGGAAGTACAGGCCTCCGACCCTTACCTGACGATCAGGAACCACACTGGCTTAGTCGTCCGCCAGGGTGGTCAGAGGGCCATCGACCTCTCCGTCCTCAGCTTGGAAACCAACATGGATATCAGGAACAATGAGGACATCCTTTTCCGGATCATAGCCCCGCCCCAAGGGGGAGTGGTTGTTCATGGGGGCCAAGAGGTGTCTTCCTTCACTCAGATGGACCTGCTTTCAGGAGAAGTGGTTTATCAGCATAATGGCAGCAAAAGCTCCCAGGACACGATCCATTTCTCTGCTGAAGTGAATCAGGTGGTCGTGGAAGGTACCCTGCCGATCACAGTGTCTCTCGATTTCCACCCTAGCCCACTCAACTTTGTTCACCACGAGAGGATCCACATTCTCCAAGGAGAAGCCGTGGAGATCAAGAATGACTATTTGCTGGTAAGCTTCCTTTCCCGGGATATGTTTTTGCTTGCCCCTAATCTCTCTAGCTGAAAACCCACTCCGATATTCTGAAAATATTCATGATTAACATACAGCCTGCTTTTGAAAAGGTGTTCATTTCAGTGGCAGAGTGCAGGGGCGTATCTGCCAGAGGGATAGGGGGTGCCACATGTTCCTGGGTGTATGCCATCTAATTATGTGGGGGGGGGCACCGGGCCCTGGCTGCTATTGCTGGCTCCAGGTGGTAGACTATATCTTATAGATCAGGGGTAGGGAACCTGCGGCTCGAGAGCCGCATGCGGCTCTTCTGCCCTTGCACTGTGGCTCCACGAGCCGAGCCGCCGGCCCCATCCTTGCCCGCCCTGCAGGCAGCAGGGCGGGCGCACCAACTGCCAACAATCGGCTGGGCTGCACTGCGGGCTTCCCCTCTCGCCCACCCCGTTGGAGCAGGGCGGGTGTTTTCCCGGCAGCTGGCGAGGCCGAGCTGCCGGCTTCATCCTTGCCCACCCTGGCGCATCCATGCGCTTCTCAGAATGTGCAGAGTAAAAGGTGAAAAAACTCCTATATATATAGTGTTATCTTTATTTTAAATGTCAAAAATTATTTGCGGCTCCAAGTGTTTTCTTTTCTCGTGGAAAACGGCTCCAAATGGCTCTTTGAGTGTTAAAGGTTCCCTACCCCTGTTATAGGTGGTCTACCATTGGTAGACCATCTATATCTTAATTGGTTTTGATAATTGAATGCTGTATTTTAACTTTTAACTTTGTATTTATTTTGTGTTCTACTTGTTTTGTTAGTGTTGCAAACCGCCCTGAGCCCTCCGGGGGAGGGCGGTAAGTAAGTAAGTAAGTAAGTAAGTAAGTAAGTAAGTAAGTAAGTAAGTAAGTAAATAAATAAATAAATAAATAAATAAATAAATAACCAGCTTCAGGTGGTAGACTTGGGCGCTCCTCTGTGAGTTCAGGCGGGGGGAGATCCCAGGGGGTGGAAAACTCAGATTTTGCCCCGGGCTCCATTTTTCCTAGATACACCTCTGGCAGAGTGTATTTACTGACAATCCCCAGCGACATAATTCAGTCTTGCCCATATTGTTCTGGCTATCTTGTTACATGCCATCAAATGCTGGAACCAGTTTCATCGATGTGTCTCTTCCAGTTGGGCTACGCTGCTCAATGTGTTGTTGTTTGTCTTGGCGGTGTGTTGCAACACCACAGGAAGACCTCCACCCTAAGGGAAGGCCTCAATATGGTCCTTACCATAACCAGCCCCTGGTGTTGACACCGCTAAGTTCTGAATATCAGAAGCTTTCTTCTTGTAAAGTGATGCACATAGGGGCAAAAAATCCAAACTTAACATACACGCTACAGGGGTCAGTGCTATCAGTCACAGACCAGGAAAGGGATTCGGGTGTCTTAGTTGATAGTTCCATGGGAATGTCAACTCAATGCATGGCAGCTGTGAAAAAGGCAAACTCTATGCTGGGGATCATTAGGAAAGGAATTGAGAATAAAACTGCAAAGATTGTCATGCCCTTATATAAAGCAGCGGTGCGACCGCACTTGGAGTACTGTGTTCAGTTCTGGTCGCCACATCTCAAAAAGGATATCGAAGAGATAGAAAAAGTGCAGAGAAGGGAAACGAGGATGATTGAGGGACTGGATCACCTTCCTTATGAGGAGAGGCTGCAGCGTTTGGAACTCTTTAGTTTGGAGAGGAGACGTCTGAGGGGGGATAGGATTGAAGTCTATAAAATTATGCATGGGGTAGAAAATGTTGACAGAGAGAAATTTTTCTCTCTTTCTCACACTACTAGAACCAGGGGGCATCCATTGAGAATGCTGGGGGGAAGAATTAGGACTAATAAAAGGAAACACTTCTTCATGCAATGTGTGATTGGTGTTTGGAATATGCCGCCACAGGAGGTGGTGATGGCCACTAACCTGGATAGCTTTAAAAGGGGCTTGGGACAGATTTATGGAGGAGAAGTCGATTTATGGCTACCAATCTTGATCCTCTTTGATCTCAGATTGCAAATGCCTTAGCAGACCAGGTGCTCAGGAGCAGCAGCAGCAGCAGAAGGCCATTGCTTTCACCTCCTGCACGTGAGCTCCCAAAGGCACCTGGTGGGCCACTGCGAGTAGCAAAGAGCTGGACTAGATGGACTCTGGTCTGATCCAGCTGGCTTGTTCTTATGTTCTTATGTAGGTTCAGCATGAAGACGTTCCTCCCCAAGATATCGTTTACGTGGTCACCGTCCCTCCCGCTTCGGGGTTCCTGGTGGCCTTGACCCAGGGCCCCACCGCAGAAGAACCTCCAAACCTGGACCCCATCCAGTCTTTTACTCAAGAGGACATCAACGAAGGCAAAGTGCTGTATCTCCACTCCAACCCAGAGATCCAGAGCGACCAGTTCACCGTGGACATCACAGCCGAGGGGGTGGACACCCTGGAGGGAGTCGTGGTATCCCTGGAGATTCTCCCGATTTCGATCCCTCTGGAAGTTCACAACATCACCGTGCTAGAAGGGAGCGCCAAGGCCGTCTCCATGGAGGTCCTCAACATTCCCAGCACGTACTTCTCAGCTCTCAATGTAGAGTTCGTGGTGCTTAAAGGCCCAGAGCACGGGATTCTACAGAATACGGAGAGACCCGAAGAGGGAAACCTGCATGTCTTCTCCTGGTTTGAGGTAGGAGGGCAGTCACAACAACGGACATATGAACACATAGTCTGGAGAAGAGAGGGTTAAGGGGCGGGGGACATGATAGCTATGTTTAAATATTTGAAGGGAGTCTCAGACCGAATAAGGGTTTTCTCATCACCTGCAACCTGAGGTTCTAATGGCTGAATAATATCAGGAACGATATTGACAAGCTGGAACGGGTCCAGAGGAGGGCCACCAAAATGGTCAAAGGTCTGGAGTCCATGCCCTACAACAGTGGTGGCAAACCTTTGGCACTCCAGGTGTTATAGACTACAATTCCTATCAGCCACTGCCAGCATGGCCAATTGGCCATGCTGGCAGGGGCTGATGGGAATTGTAGTCCATAACATCTGGAGTGCCAAAGGTTCGCCACCACGGCCCTACAAGGAGAGACTTAGGGAGGTGGAGATGTTTGGTTTGATGAAGAGAAGGTTAAGAGGTGACATGATAGCCATGTTTAGATATTTGAAGGGATGCCATGTTGGTGAGGGAGCAATCTTATTTTCTGCTGCTCCAGAGACGAGGACCAGGAGTCATGAGTTCAAGGGGAAGGAAAAGAGATTCCACCTAAACATTAGGAAGAATTTTCTGACTGCCAGGGCTGTTCAACAGAGGAATTCACTGCCTCAGAGAGGGGTGGAGTCTCCTTCTTGGGGGGGGGAGGTTTAAAGAGAGGCTGGATGGCCATCTGTCAGGAGTGCTTTGATTGTGTGTCCCTGCATTGCAGGGGGTTGGTCTTGATGGCCCTTGGGGGTCTCTTCCAACCCTTTGATTCATGGGAAGCAGAATGTTGACAGAGAGAAATTTTTCTCTCTTTCTCACAATACTAGAACCAGGGGGCATCCATTGAAAATGCTGGGGGGAAGAATTAGGACTAATAAAAGGAAACACCTCTTCACGCAACGTGTGATTGGTGTTTGGAATATGCTGCCACAGGAGGTGGTGATGGCCACTAACCTGGATAGCTTTAAAAGGGGCTTGGACAGATTTATGGAGGAGAAGTCGATCTATGGCTCCCAATCTTGATCCTCCTTGATCTCAGATTGCAAATGCCTTAGCAGACCAGGTGCTCAGGAGCAGCAGCAGCAGAAGGCCCTTGCTTTCACCTCCTGCATGTGAGCTCCCAAAGGCACCTGATGGGCCACTGTGAGTAGCAGAGAGCTGGACTAGATGGACTCTGGTCTGATCCAGCTGGCTCGTTCTTATGTTCTTATGTTCTTAATGTTGTACTTGCTGGTCCTTGAATCTTGAGTGAGACTCGAAAATAAATGAACCGTCCTACAACTCCCTGGATGGAGAAGAAGTTCCACCACCCTTCCAACAATCTCCTCTTTGCGCCCAGGTAGAACAACAGCTGATTCATTATGTGCACGACGGCAGCGAGTACTTCGCGGACAGATTCACGGTGGTGGCCAACGTGTCCGAGGTCAACCAGCAGAGCCAACCCAGGACGATCTCCGTTGAGGTGATTCCAAGCAACGACGAGGCACCGGTCATGTTGGTCAACAGAGAACTCCAGGTATCTCTTTGGGGAGTGTCGGGTGGGGAGGGCTTTTTGGGCCTGCTGAAATTCTGATTGCAGAAGTCGACAGGCCCGCGAGCCTTCGGAGGAGCCTGCAGGACTGATCTCAGTTCCTCCGGGCCTGCAAGACAGAGATATTCCACCAGGCCAATGGTTGAAGAAGAAGAAGAAGAAGAAGAAGAAGAAGAAGAAGAAGAAGAAGAAGAAGAAGAAGAAGAAGAAGAAGAAGAAGAAGAAGAAGAAGAAGAAGAAGAAGAAGAAGAAGAAGAAGAAGAAGAAGAAGAAGAAGAAGAAGAAGAAGAAGGAGGGGGAGAGGGAGAAGGAGAAGGAGAAGGAGAAGGAGAAGGAGAAGGAGAAGAAGAAGAAGAAAAGGAGGAGAAGGAGGAGGAGGAGGAGGAGAAGAAGAAGAAGAAGAAGAAAAGGAGAAGAAGAAGAAGAAGAAGAAGAAAAGGAGGAGAAGGAGAAGGAGAAGGAGAAAGAAGAAGAGGAGGAAGAGGAGGAGGAGTAGTTTGGATTTATATCCCACCTTTCTCTCCTGTAAGGAGACTCAAACACCCTTACGATCTCCTTTCCCTTCCTCTCCCAACAACAGACACCTGGTGAGGTAGATGGGGCTGAGAGAGTTCTGTGAGAACCGTGACTAGCCCAAGGTCACCCAGCAGGAAAAGTAGGAGTGTGGAAACACATCTGGTTCCCCAGATAAGCCTCCACAGCTCAAGTGGCCGAGCGGGGAATCAAACCCGGTTCTCCAGATTACAGTGCACCTGCTCTTAACCACTACACCACGCTGGCTCTCAAAGGGATGATATGTTCCCTAGGAGACTTTCCCCCTAGGCCTAAAACCGCTACAATTCTGCCAACCTGGGCAGTCACCTGTGATAGAAACCACTCAGGTTGTAACTCCAGGTTGGGAAATTCCTTAGTGTTTGGGAGGAGAGTGTGGGCGAGGGGACCTCTTAATGCCGTAGAGTCCACCGTCAAAAGCAACCATTTTCTCCCTAAAAACTGGCCTTACAACCTGAGATCAGTTGGGATTCTAGAAGATCCCCAAATCTTACCAGCAGGTCGGCCACATGAGAAACCACCCAAAATGCGTGTGTGCTCATACAACCTAGAGACTGAAAATTGTTCCAGAGCGCAGATATTCTGGGCCGTTTCATGGGCCTGACCTGTCAATGCGTCTAAAAACTCCCAACATGGCTACTGTACGGAGGCCACGCCCCCACAAGGTGGGCATCCATTTTGTTCCGAGTTGCCGTGCGGAATGTTCTGGAACGTGGGGCCGCGGAGCACTAACAGTGCGTGGAGCAGCAGTGGCGTAGGAGGTGAAGAGCTCGCGTATCTAATCTGGAGGAGCCGGGTTTGATTCCCCGCTCTGCCGCCTGAGCTGTGGAGGCTTATCTGGGGAATTCAGATTAGCCTGTGCACTCCCACACACGCCAGCTGGGTGACCTTGGGCTAGCCACGGCTTCTCGGAGCTCTCTCAGCCCCACCCACCTCACAGGGTGTTTGTTGTGAGGGGGGAAGGGCAAGGAGATTGTCAGCCCCTTTGAGTCTCCTGCAGGAGAGAAAGGGGGGAGATAAATCCAAACTCTTCTTCTTCTCTTCTAGATCGACATGGATGGCTCGGAGCTGAATTTCTCTCTGATTCCCCTTCTTCTTCTTCTTCTTCTTCTTCTTCTTCTTCTTCTTCTTCTTCTTCTTCTTCTTCTTCTTCTTCGACACCTAGTCCCCATATTGAGCCCTGGCCTTTGGCTTTTCACGGCTGGCGAGGATTAGACGTTTCTGACTCTATTTGAAGACAGGGCTTTCAGGTCACGCATTTCCAGAAAAGCAAAAACCGGCTTCAGCCCACAAAGGAAACCACTGTAGAAGACAAACCTCCGCCTGGTGGGAAAAGAACACCCTCCGGGTTTTTTTGTGGGGTTTGGGGATAAGCGAGGACACTCTCGCTTGAAGAATCCGCTGTCAGCATATCTGAGAGATGAATTAGCGGGAAGAAAGGAAGAAATGGGTGGGAAGAGACGGCCCGAAACCTCAAGAGACTCTGGTACCAAAATAGACTGGAAAACTCCAGAGCCGCCTGGTTTTGAGGATGATGACTGTCCCGGGAAGGGGATCACTTTGAGCTCTGAAATCCAACAGCGCATTAAGGGCTACCAAGTCACTTCCAACTCATGGAGACTCAAAGCAACCCTATACATTAATGACCCCCAAATAATTCTATTGTGAACAGCCTTGCAAACGGAGATCTTCCTTGATGGACTTGATCCATCTTGGGTTGGGTCCTCCTCTTGAGAGGAGGCGTCGTGCAGTGGTTAAGAGCAGGTGGATTCTAATCTGGAGAACCGGGTTTGAATCCCCACTCCTCCACCTGAGTGGCAGAGGCTTATCTGGTGAACCAGATGTGTTTCCACATTCCTGCATTCCTGCCGGGTGACCCTGGGCTAGTCACAGTTGTATCTGAACTCTCTCAGTCCCACATATTTCACGGGGAGAGGAAGGGAAAGGAGCTTGTAAGCCACCTACAACACAACACAACACAAGCCTTTATTGGCATATAAAACAGGACAAATTTTTAAAACAAAACAAGGTTAATTGTAAGCCACCTTGAGTCTCCTTGCAGGAGAGAAAGGTGGGGTATAAATCCAAACTACTCTTCTTCTTCTTCTTCTTCTTCTTCTTCTTCTTCTTCTTCTTCTTCTGGGGGGGGGGGGGTGGGGGGGGGGGGGGGTGGGGGGGGGGGGGGGTGGGGGGGGGGGGGGGTGGGGGGGGGGGGGGGTGGGGGGGGGGGGGGGTGGGGGGGGGGGGGGGTGGGGGGGGGGGGGGGTGGGGGGGGGGGGGGGTGGGGGGGGGGGGGGGTGGGGGGGGGGGGGGGTGGGGGGGGGGGGGGGTGGGGGGGGGGGGGGGTGGGGGGGGGGGGGGGTGGGGGGGGGGGGGGGTGGGGGGGGGGGGGGGTGGGGGGGGGGGGGGGTGGGGGGGGGGGGGGGTGGGGGGGGGGGGGGGTGGGGGGGGGGGGGGGTGGGGGGGGGGGGGGGTGGGGGGGGGGGGGGGTGGGGGGGGGGGGGGGTGGGGGGGGGGGGGGGTGGGGGGGGGGGGGGGTGGGGGGGGGGGGGGGTGGGGGGGGGGGGGGGTGGGGGGGGGGGGGGGTGGGGGGGGGGGGGGGTGGGGGGGGGGGGGGGTGGGGGGGGGGGGGGGTGGGGGGGGGGGGGGGTGGGGGGGGGGGGGGGTGGGGGGGGGGGGGGGTGGGGGGGGGGGGGGGTGGGGGGGGGGGGGGGTGGGGGGGGGGGGGGGTGGGGGGGGGGGGGGGTGGGGGGGGGGGGGGGTGGGGGGGGGGGGGGGTGGGGGGGGGGGGGGGTGGGGGGGGGGGGGGGTGGGGGGGGGGGGGGGTGGGGGGGGGGGGGGGTGGGGGGGGGGGGGGGTGGGGGGGGGGGGGGGTGGGGGGGGGGGGGGGTGGGGGGGGGGGGGGGTGGGGGGGGGGGGGGGTGGGGGGGGGGGGGGGTGGGGGGGGGGGGGGGTGGGGGGGGGGGGGGGTGGGGGGGGGGGGGGGTGGGGGGGGGGGGGGGTGGGGGGGGGGGGGGGTGGGGGGGGGGGGGGGTGGGGGGGGGGGGGGGTGGGGGGGGGGGGGGGTGGGGGGGGGGGGGGGTGGGGGGGGGGGGGGGTGGGGGGGGGGGGGGGTGGGGGGGGGGGGGGGTGGGGGGGGGGGGGGGTGGGGGGGGGGGGGGGTGGGGGGGGGGGGGGGTGGGGGGGGGGGGGGGTGGGGGGGGGGGGGGGTGGGGGGGGGGGGGGGTGGGGGGGGGGGGGGGTGGGGGGGGGGGGGGGTGGGGGGGGGGGGGGGTGGGGGGGGGGGGGGGTGGGGGGGGGGGGGGGTGGGGGGGGGGGGGGGTGGGGGGGGGGGGGGGTGGGGGGGGGGGGGGGTGGGGGGGGGGGGGGGTGGGGGGGGGGGGGGGTGGGGGGGGGGGGGGGTGGGGGGGGGGGGGGGTGGGGGGGGGGGGGGGTGGGGGGGGGGGGGGGTGGGGGGGGGGGGGGGTGGGGGGGGGGGGGGGTGGGGGGGGGGGGGGGTGGGGGGGGGGGGGGGTGGGGGGGGGGGGGGGTGGGGGGGGGGGGGGGTGGGGGGGGGGGGGGGTGGGGGGGGGGGGGGGTGGGGGGGGGGGGGGGTGGGGGGGGGGGGGGGTGGGGGGGGGGGGGGGTGGGGGGGGGGGGGGGTGGGGGGGGGGGGGGGTGGGGGGGGGGGGGGGTGGGGGGGGGGGGGGGTGGGGGGGGGGGGGGGTGGGGGGGGGGGGGGGTGGGGGGGGGGGGGGGTGGGGGGGGGGGGGGGTGGGGGGGGGGGGGGGTGGGGGGGGGGGGGGGTGGGGGGGGGGGGGGGTGGGGGGGGGGGGGGGTGGGGGGGGGGGGGGGTGGGGGGGGGGGGGGGTGGGGGGGGGGGGGGGTGGGGGGGGGGGGGGGTGGGGGGGGGGGGGGGTGGGGGGGGGGGGGGGTGGGGGGGGGGGGGGGTGGGGGGGGGGGGGGGTGGGGGGGGGGGGGGGTGGGGGGGGGGGGGGGTGGGGGGGGGGGGGGGTGGGGGGGGGGGGGGGTGGGGGGGGGGGGGGGTGGGGGGGGGGGGGGGTGGGGGGGGGGGGGGGTGGGGGGGGGGGGGGGTGGGGGGGGGGGGGGGTGGGGGGGGGGGGGGGTGGGGGGGGGGGGGGGTGGGGGGGGGGGGGGGTGGGGGGGGGGGGGGGTGGGGGGGGGGGGGGGTGGGGGGGGGGGGGGGTGGGGGGGGGGGGGGGTGGGGGGGGGGGGGGGTGGGGGGGGGGGGGGGTGGGGGGGGGGGGGGGTGGGGGGGGGGGGGGGTGGGGGGGGGGGGGGGTGGGGGGGGGGGGGGGTGGGGGGGGGGGGGGGTGGGGGGGGGGGGGGGTGGGGGGGGGGGGGGGTGGGGGGGGGGGGGGGTGGGGGGGGGGGGGGGTGGGGGGGGGGGGGGGTGGGGGGGGGGGGGGGTGGGGGGGGGGGGGGGTGGGGGGGGGGGGGGGTGGGGGGGGGGGGGGGTGGGGGGGGGGGGGGGTGGGGGGGGGGGGGGGTGGGGGGGGGGGGGGGTGGGGGGGGGGGGGGGTGGGGGGGGGGGGGGGTGGGGGGGGGGGGGGGTGGGGGGGGGGGGGGGTGGGGGGGGGGGGGGGTGGGGGGGGGGGGGGGTGGGGGGGGGGGGGGGTGGGGGGGGGGGGGGGTGGGGGGGGGGGGGGGTGGGGGGGGGGGGGGGTGGGGGGGGGGGGGGGTGGGGGGGGGGGGGGGTGGGGGGGGGGGGGGGTGGGGGGGGGGGGGGGTGGGGGGGGGGGGGGGTGGGGGGGGGGGGGGGTGGGGGGGGGGGGGGGTGGGGGGGGGGGGGGGTGGGGGGGGGGGGGGGTGGGGGGGGGGGGGGGTGGGGGGGGGGGGGGGTGGGGGGGGGGGGGGGTGGGGGGGGGGGGGGGTGGGGGGGGGGGGGGGTGGGGGGGGGGGGGGGTGGGGGGGGGGGGGGGTGGGGGGGGGGGGGGGTGGGGGGGGGGGGGGGTGGGGGGGGGGGGGGGTGGGGGGGGGGGGGGGTGGGGGGGGGGGGGGGTGGGGGGGGGGGGGGGTGGGGGGGGGGGGGGGTGGGGGGGGGGGGGGGTGGGGGGGGGGGGGGGTGGGGGGGGGGGGGGGTGGGGGGGGGGGGGGGTGGGGGGGGGGGGGGGTGGGGGGGGGGGGGGGTGGGGGGGGGGGGGGGTGGGGGGGGGGGGGGGTGGGGGGGGGGGGGGGTGGGGGGGGGGGGGGGTGGGGGGGGGGGGGGGTGGGGGGGGGGGGGGGTGGGGGGGGGGGGGGGTGGGGGGGGGGGGGGGTGGGGGGGGGGGGGGGTGGGGGGGGGGGGGGGTGGGGGGGGGGGGGGGTGGGGGGGGGGGGGGGTGGGGGGGGGGGGGGGTGGGGGGGGGGGGGGGTGGGGGGGGGGGGGGGTGGGGGGGGGGGGGGGTGGGGGGGGGGGGGGGTGGGGGGGGGGGGGGGTGGGGGGGGGGGGGGGTGGGGGGGGGGGGGGGTGGGGGGGGGGGGGGGTGGGGGGGGGGGGGGGTGGGGGGGGGGGGGGGTGGGGGGGGGGGGGGGTGGGGGGGGGGGGGGGTGGGGGGGGGGGGGGGTGGGGGGGGGGGGGGGTGGGGGGGGGGGGGGGTGGGGGGGGGGGGGGGTGGGGGGGGGGGGGGGTGGGGGGGGGGGGGGGTGGGGGGGGGGGGGGGTGGGGGGGGGGGGGGGTGGGGGGGGGGGGGGGTGGGGGGGGGGGGGGGTGGGGGGGGGGGGGGGTGGGGGGGGGGGGGGGTGGGGGGGGGGGGGGGTGGGGGGGGGGGGGGGTGGGGGGGGGGGGGGGTGGGGGGGGGGGGGGGTGGGGGGGGGGGGGGGTGGGGGGGGGGGGGGGTGGGGGGGGGGGGGGGTGGGGGGGGGGGGGGGTGGGGGGGGGGGGGGGTGGGGGGGGGGGGGGGTGGGGGGGGGGGGGGGTGGGGGGGGGGGGGGGTGGGGGGGGGGGGGGGTGGGGGGGGGGGGGGGTGGGGGGGGGGGGGGGTGGGGGGGGGGGGGGGTGGGGGGGGGGGGGGGTGGGGGGGGGGGGGGGTGGGGGGGGGGGGGGGTGGGGGGGGGGGGGGGTGGGGGGGGGGGGGGGTGGGGGGGGGGGGGGGTGGGGGGGGGGGGGGGTGGGGGGGGGGGGGGGTGGGGGGGGGGGGGGGTGGGGGGGGGGGGGGGTGGGGGGGGGGGGGGGTGGGGGGGGGGGGGGGTGGGGGGGGGGGGGGGTGGGGGGGGGGGGGGGTGGGGGGGGGGGGGGGTGGGGGGGGGGGGGGGTGGGGGGGGGGGGGGGTGGGGGGGGGGGGGGGTGGGGGGGGGGGGGGGTGGGGGGGGGGGGGGGTGGGGGGGGGGGGGGGTGGGGGGGGGGGGGGGTGGGGGGGGGGGGGGGTGGGGGGGGGGGGGGGTGGGGGGGGGGGGGGGTGGGGGGGGGGGGGGGTGGGGGGGGGGGGGGGTGGGGGGGGGGGGGGGTGGGGGGGGGGGGGGGTGGGGGGGGGGGGGGGTGGGGGGGGGGGGGGGTGGGGGGGGGGGGGGGTGGGGGGGGGGGGGGGTGGGGGGGGGGGGGGGTGGGGGGGGGGGGGGGTGGGGGGGGGGGGGGGTGGGGGGGGGGGGGGGTGGGGGGGGGGGGGGGTGGGGGGGGGGGGGGGTGGGGGGGGGGGGGGGTGGGGGGGGGGGGGGGTGGGGGGGGGGGGGGGTGGGGGGGGGGGGGGGTGGGGGGGGGGGGGGGTGGGGGGGGGGGGGGGTGGGGGGGGGGGGGGGTGGGGGGGGGGGGGGGTGGGGGGGGGGGGGGGTGGGGGGGGGGGGGGGTGGGGGGGGGGGGGGGTGGGGGGGGGGGGGGGTGGGGGGGGGGGGGGGTGGGGGGGGGGGGGGGTGGGGGGGGGGGGGGGTGGGGGGGGGGGGGGGTGGGGGGGGGGGGGGGTGGGGGGGGGGGGGGGTGGGGGGGGGGGGGGGTGGGGGGGGGGGGGGGTGGGGGGGGGGGGGGGTGGGGGGGGGGGGGGGTGGGGGGGGGGGGGGGTGGGGGGGGGGGGGGGTGGGGGGGGGGGGGGGTGGGGGGGGGGGGGGGTGGGGGGGGGGGGGGGTGGGGGGGGGGGGGGGTGGGGGGGGGGGGGGGTGGGGGGGGGGGGGGGTGGGGGGGGGGGGGGGTGGGGGGGGGGGGGGGTGGGGGGGGGGGGGGGTGGGGGGGGGGGGGGGTGGGGGGGGGGGGGGGTGGGGGGGGGGGGGGGTGGGGGGGGGGGGGGGTGGGGGGGGGGGGGGGTGGGGGGGGGGGGGGGTGGGGGGGGGGGGGGGTGGGGGGGGGGGGGGGTGGGGGGGGGGGGGGGTGGGGGGGGGGGGGGGTGGGGGGGGGGGGGGGTGGGGGGGGGGGGGGGTGGGGGGGGGGGGGGGTGGGGGGGGGGGGGGGTGGGGGGGGGGGGGGGTGGGGGGGGGGGGGGGTGGGGGGGGGGGGGGGTGGGGGGGGGGGGGGGTGGGGGGGGGGGGGGGTGGGGGGGGGGGGGGGTGGGGGGGGGGGGGGGTGGGGGGGGGGGGGGGTGGGGGGGGGGGGGGGTGGGGGGGGGGGGGGGTGGGGGGGGGGGGGGGTGGGGGGGGGGGGGGGTGGGGGGGGGGGGGGGTGGGGGGGGGGGGGGGTGGGGGGGGGGGGGGGTGGGGGGGGGGGGGGGTGGGGGGGGGGGGGGGTGGGGGGGGGGGGGGGTGGGGGGGGGGGGGGGTGGGGGGGGGGGGGGGTGGGGGGGGGGGGGGGTGGGGGGGGGGGGGGGTGGGGGGGGGGGGGGGTGGGGGGGGGGGGGGGTGGGGGGGGGGGGGGGTGGGGGGGGGGGGGGGTGGGGGGGGGGGGGGGTGGGGGGGGGGGGGGGTGGGGGGGGGGGGGGGTGGGGGGGGGGGGGGGTGGGGGGGGGGGGGGGTGGGGGGGGGGGGGGGTGGGGGGGGGGGGGGGTGGGGGGGGGGGGGGGTGGGGGGGGGGGGGGGTGGGGGGGGGGGGGGGTGGGGGGGGGGGGGGGTGGGGGGGGGGGGGGGTGGGGGGGGGGGGGGGTGGGGGGGGGGGGGGGTGGGGGGGGGGGGGGGTGGGGGGGGGGGGGGGTGGGGGGGGGGGGGGGTGGGGGGGGGGGGGGGTGGGGGGGGGGGGGGGTGGGGGGGGGGGGGGGTGGGGGGGGGGGGGGGTGGGGGGGGGGGGGGGTGGGGGGGGGGGGGGGTGGGGGGGGGGGGGGGTGGGGGGGGGGGGGGGTGGGGGGGGGGGGGGGTGGGGGGGGGGGGGGGTGGGGGGGGGGGGGGGTGGGGGGGGGGGGGGGTGGGGGGGGGGGGGGGTGGGGGGGGGGGGGGGTGGGGGGGGGGGGGGGTGGGGGGGGGGGGGGGTGGGGGGGGGGGGGGGTGGGGGGGGGGGGGGGTGGGGGGGGGGGGGGGTGGGGGGGGGGGGGGGTGGGGGGGGGGGGGGGTGGGGGGGGGGGGGGGTGGGGGGGGGGGGGGGTGGGGGGGGGGGGGGGTGGGGGGGGGGGGGGGTGGGGGGGGGGGGGGGTGGGGGGGGGGGGGGGTGGGGGGGGGGGGGGGTGGGGGGGGGGGGGGGTGGGGGGGGGGGGGGGTGGGGGGGGGGGGGGGTGGGGGGGGGGGGGGGTGGGGGGGGGGGGGGGTGGGGGGGGGGGGGGGTGGGGGGGGGGGGGGGTGGGGGGGGGGGGGGGTGGGGGGGGGGGGGGGTGGGGGGGGGGGGGGGTGGGGGGGGGGGGGGGTGGGGGGGGGGGGGGGTGGGGGGGGGGGGGGGTGGGGGGGGGGGGGGGTGGGGGGGGGGGGGGGTGGGGGGGGGGGGGGGTGGGGGGGGGGGGGGGTGGGGGGGGGGGGGGGTGGGGGGGGGGGGGGGTGGGGGGGGGGGGGGGTGGGGGGGGGGGGGGGTGGGGGGGGGGGGGGGTGGGGGGGGGGGGGGGTGGGGGGGGGGGGGGGTGGGGGGGGGGGGGGGTGGGGGGGGGGGGGGGTGGGGGGGGGGGGGGGTGGGGGGGGGGGGGGGTGGGGGGGGGGGGGGGTGGGGGGGGGGGGGGGTGGGGGGGGGGGGGGGTGGGGGGGGGGGGGGGTGGGGGGGGGGGGGGGTGGGGGGGGGGGGGGGTGGGGGGGGGGGGGGGTGGGGGGGGGGGGGGGTGGGGGGGGGGGGGGGTGGGGGGGGGGGGGGGTGGGGGGGGGGGGGGGTGGGGGGGGGGGGGGGTGGGGGGGGGGGGGGGTGGGGGGGGGGGGGGGTGGGGGGGGGGGGGGGTGGGGGGGGGGGGGGGTGGGGGGGGGGGGGGGTGGGGGGGGGGGGGGGTGGGGGGGGGGGGGGGTGGGGGGGGGGGGGGGTGGGGGGGGGGGGGGGTGGGGGGGGGGGGGGGTGGGGGGGGGGGGGGGTGGGGGGGGGGGGGGGTGGGGGGGGGGGGGGGTGGGGGGGGGGGGGGGTGGGGGGGGGGGGGGGTGGGGGGGGGGGGGGGTGGGGGGGGGGGGGGGTGGGGGGGGGGGGGGGTGGGGGGGGGGGGGGGTGGGGGGGGGGGGGGGTGGGGGGGGGGGGGGGTGGGGGGGGGGGGGGGTGGGGGGGGGGGGGGGTGGGGGGGGGGGGGGGTGGGGGGGGGGGGGGGTGGGGGGGGGGGGGGGTGGGGGGGGGGGGGGGTGGGGGGGGGGGGGGGTGGGGGGGGGGGGGGGTGGGGGGGGGGGGGGGTGGGGGGGGGGGGGGGTGGGGGGGGGGGGGGGTGGGGGGGGGGGGGGGTGGGGGGGGGGGGGGGTGGGGGGGGGGGGGGGTGGGGGGGGGGGGGGGTGGGGGGGGGGGGGGGTGGGGGGGGGGGGGGGTGGGGGGGGGGGGGGGTGGGGGGGGGGGGGGGTGGGGGGGGGGGGGGGTGGGGGGGGGGGGGGGTGGGGGGGGGGGGGGGTGGGGGGGGGGGGGGGTGGGGGGGGGGGGGGGTGGGGGGGGGGGGGGGTGGGGGGGGGGGGGGGTGGGGGGGGGGGGGGGTGGGGGGGGGGGGGGGTGGGGGGGGGGGGGGGTGGGGGGGGGGGGGGGTGGGGGGGGGGGGGGGTGGGGGGGGGGGGGGGTGGGGGGGGGGGGGGGTGGGGGGGGGGGGGGGTGGGGGGGGGGGGGGGTGGGGGGGGGGGGGGGTGGGGGGGGGGGGGGGTGGGGGGGGGGGGGGGTGGGGGGGGGGGGGGGTGGGGGGGGGGGGGGGTGGGGGGGGGGGGGGGTGGGGGGGGGGGGGGGTGGGGGGGGGGGGGGGTGGGGGGGGGGGGGGGTGGGGGGGGGGGGGGGTGGGGGGGGGGGGGGGTGGGGGGGGGGGGGGGTGGGGGGGGGGGGGGGTGGGGGGGGGGGGGGGTGGGGGGGGGGGGGGGTGGGGGGGGGGGGGGGTGGGGGGGGGGGGGGGTGGGGGGGGGGGGGGGTGGGGGGGGGGGGGGGTGGGGGGGGGGGGGGGTGGGGGGGGGGGGGGGTGGGGGGGGGGGGGGGTGGGGGGGGGGGGGGGTGGGGGGGGGGGGGGGTGGGGGGGGGGGGGGGTGGGGGGGGGGGGGGGTGGGGGGGGGGGGGGGTGGGGGGGGGGGGGGGTGGGGGGGGGGGGGGGTGGGGGGGGGGGGGGGTGGGGGGGGGGGGGGGTGGGGGGGGGGGGGGGTGGGGGGGGGGGGGGGTGGGGGGGGGGGGGGGTGGGGGGGGGGGGGGGTGGGGGGGGGGGGGGGTGGGGGGGGGGGGGGGTGGGGGGGGGGGGGGGTGGGGGGGGGGGGGGGTGGGGGGGGGGGGGGGTGGGGGGGGGGGGGGGTGGGGGGGGGGGGGGGTGGGGGGGGGGGGGGGTGGGGGGGGGGGGGGGTGGGGGGGGGGGGGGGTGGGGGGGGGGGGGGGTGGGGGGGGGGGGGGGTGGGGGGGGGGGGGGGTGGGGGGGGGGGGGGGTGGGGGGGGGGGGGGGTGGGGGGGGGGGGGGGTGGGGGGGGGGGGGGGTGGGGGGGGGGGGGGGTGGGGGGGGGGGGGGGTGGGGGGGGGGGGGGGTGGGGGGGGGGGGGGGTGGGGGGGGGGGGGGGTGGGGGGGGGGGGGGGTGGGGGGGGGGGGGGGTGGGGGGGGGGGGGGGTGGGGGGGGGGGGGGGTGGGGGGGGGGGGGGGTGGGGGGGGGGGGGGGTGGGGGGGGGGGGGGGTGGGGGGGGGGGGGGGTGGGGGGGGGGGGGGGTGGGGGGGGGGGGGGGTGGGGGGGGGGGGGGGTGGGGGGGGGGGGGGGTGGGGGGGGGGGGGGGTGGGGGGGGGGGGGGGTGGGGGGGGGGGGGGGTGGGGGGGGGGGGGGGTGGGGGGGGGGGGGGGTGGGGGGGGGGGGGGGTGGGGGGGGGGGGGGGTGGGGGGGGGGGGGGGTGGGGGGGGGGGGGGGTGGGGGGGGGGGGGGGTGGGGGGGGGGGGGGGTGGGGGGGGGGGGGGGTGGGGGGGGGGGGGGGTGGGGGGGGGGGGGGGTGGGGGGGGGGGGGGGTGGGGGGGGGGGGGGGTGGGGGGGGGGGGGGGTGGGGGGGGGGGGGGGTGGGGGGGGGGGGGGGTGGGGGGGGGGGGGGGTGGGGGGGGGGGGGGGTGGGGGGGGGGGGGGGTGGGGGGGGGGGGGGGTGGGGGGGGGGGGGGGTGGGGGGGGGGGGGGGTGGGGGGGGGGGGGGGTGGGGGGGGGGGGGGGTGGGGGGGGGGGGGGGTGGGGGGGGGGGGGGGTGGGGGGGGGGGGGGGTGGGGGGGGGGGGGGGTGGGGGGGGGGGGGGGTGGGGGGGGGGGGGGGTGGGGGGGGGGGGGGGTGGGGGGGGGGGGGGGTGGGGGGGGGGGGGGGTGGGGGGGGGGGGGGGTGGGGGGGGGGGGGGGTGGGGGGGGGGGGGGGTGGGGGGGGGGGGGGGTGGGGGGGGGGGGGGGTGGGGGGGGGGGGGGGTGGGGGGGGGGGGGGGTGGGGGGGGGGGGGGGTGGGGGGGGGGGGGGGTGGGGGGGGGGGGGGGTGGGGGGGGGGGGGGGTGGGGGGGGGGGGGGGTGGGGGGGGGGGGGGGTGGGGGGGGGGGGGGGTGGGGGGGGGGGGGGGGGGGGGGGGGGGGGGGTGGGGGAGGAGGGGGGTGGGGGGGGGGGGGGGGGGTGCGGGGTTGGGGTGGGTGGGGGCGGTGGGTGGGGGGGAGGGGAGGGGTGGGGGGGGGGGGAGGGGGGGGGGGGGGGGGGGGGGGGGGGGGCGGTGTGGGGGGGGGGGGGGGGAGGGGGGGGGGGGGGGGGGGGGGGGGGGGGGGGAGGAGGAGGAGGAGGAGGAGGAGGAGTTTGGATTTATATCCCCCTTTCTCTCCTGCAGGAGACTCAAAGGGGCTGACAATCTCCTTGCCCTTCCCCCCTCACAACAACCCTGTGAGGTAGGTGGGGCTGAGAGAGCTCCGAGAAGCTGTGACTAGCCCAAGGTCACCCAGCTGGCGTTTGTGGGAGTGCACAGGCTAATCCGAATTCCCCAGATCAGCCTCCACAGCTCAGACGGCAGAGCTGGGAATCAAACCCGGTTCCTCCAGATTAGATACACGAGCTCTTCACCTCCTACGCCACTGCTGCTCCCCCACATTCCTCCTTCCACTGTGTGGCATGGGCCATTGCTGTGTTCAGATCTGTGAGTTGGGGCATGTTCTATAATGTGATGGTGACTTTGAGATGACGTGGTGCAAAAAAAGGTTGTTCAGTCGGTGGGGGGGGGCAGCTGCCCATACAGGTGGGGGCGGTGGAAGATTTTGCGCAGGGCTCCATTTTCCATAGATACGCCTCTGTTAGCAATTGATGCTTCGGTTGGAAGGCAGACATCTTGAAGACAACTAATCAATGTACCCAATGAAGTGCTCGACAAAGGCATTTCTCATATTGAGAAAAGGTCTTCCCTGCCCTAGGCGCCCAGGCATAGGGACCAACCTCCGAGTCATGCCCTGCGTACGTGCATCCGTCTGTTCAGAATATTTGTATGTACACTTCAGAGGACTCTGCTTTTACGTTTTGCTGTTTTATTACCTGGCTGTTTTGATTGCTGGCTCCTTGAATCGTTTATTGATGGCTACAGTTTTATTGTTTTGACTGTGGCTGCTGGCAGCCGCTTCGGGGACCGAGTTGGCCGAGACGGCGGGATATAAATGCTTGAATTGTAGCAGAGACGTAAATTATATTTGAGGCAAGGGAGATTCAGAGGAAGGGGAGGAAGAGGCGGACAAGTGGATGCGGCCGAAGAATGTTCTGTTCTGTGGTATGTTGGGTATGCGTGTGCGAATTGGGACAACGATCAATAAATTTGACTCTGGATATAAAATCAGAAGTCTTTATTGGGTTGTCAGCAAAAACTCGAGACGCAGGAAGCCAGATCTGGGGATCCTGGCTTCTGCAAACACATTTATTCCCTTCTTTTCCCGCTCAGACATCCCTTCCCATCTTATCACAGATTAACAGAACAGCAAGGTGTGAAAAGCTTTGTTATGGAGGTCTGAGTGTCTCAAGGCTGAGCGATAGTCTTCTCCCTAGAGCCTCCATCCTCCCCCCCTTCTGGAAGCCCTTGGCCAGGTTGCCCACTTAGCCAGTGTTGGGATTCAAATAATTTAACAGCCAGTTCTGGTGCTGGGATTCAAATACTTTAACAACTGGTTGTTTACAAGCACCATTTTAACAACCGGTTCTGCCGAAGTGGTGCGAACCGGCTGAATCCCACCACTTCAGTTGTGCTTCCGCACTCCTACATTCCTGCTGGGTGACCTTGGGCTAGTCACAGTTTTCTCAGAGCTCTCTCAGCCCCCCCTACCTCACAAGGTGTCTGTTGTGGGGAGAGGAAGGGAAAGGAGCTTGTAAGCCACCTTGAGCCTTCTTACAGGAGAGAAAGGTGGGGTATAAATCCAACTCCTCCTCCTCTTCTTCTTTTTCTGCTTCTTCTTCAAATTTGAAGATATTTCTGCAAAAACGTCAGCCAACATTGGAGCTTGCAGAAAACGTCTCCAAACTAGAAGGGTGGTTTACCCTCCCGCTAAAAAAAGAGGCCATGGGTGAGCCTGCACTGGAATCGCAACTGTCCTTTCCCACAAGGCTCATTTGGGTCTTTTACTTAGGCTGTTATTTTTGTGGACGCTAATTTCTAAAAATTAATATTTTTTGTTTATGTTTTATTGATTATTGATTATTCATTACTCGGCAAATGGATACACCAGACCTCCTCAAAAACTAATTTGGGCCTGGAAAAACAGGATATAAATCATTTAAATGAAATCGATAATCACTCAAAACTTCATTTAACACAGGATTATTCATTTGAAAGGGGTGATGCAGCCAGTTTTAGACTTCTTTTTTAACATTCTCTCCATTATCTCAAGTCTTGACCTCCTTTTTGCTTATCGTTTTCCTTAAAATCTTTGCATCTCACCTACTCTCTTCCAGCTATTGCTGCTGCTGTTGATTTTTCAATAATCTAATTTATATTCAATGAATGCACAAAGAATGTGGGAGGGAGATATGCCCTTTTTTATGGAGGAAAATTGGCAGGACAAAATACAAAATACACTGGAAATCAAGACTCCTGGAGTTCTTTTCTCATAAGGAACCTCAGAATCAGAATATTTGAACCGAATACGCAAGCTTCCGAAATTCTCGTCACTTATTATTTGGCATCCTATTATTCGGCATCTTATTATTCAGCGTTCTATTAATCGGCATCTTATTATTCGGCATCCAATTATTCGGCATCTTATTATTCAGATGCCTGAAACACTGAGAAACAACCTGATACTTAAACCTGTCAGAAAGTTGCCCATCGCTTCTTGGCATTAAGGGTCTTCGCCGTATCCATCCAAGAAGTGACTTTTGTCATGGAGAAACAGTAGTATCCAGCACTTAACCTTGGCAGCTGCTCAATGTTGCCGGAGGGTCTTGGCTCCAGCTGCAGCATCTCACGTTTATTGAACAGTTATGTACCTGCTCCACAAACTCCAGCACAGTATGGCGGTGAGTTAACAACAAAGCAAAAATCAACTCTGCCTCTTGGACTCTTGGGGTCAGCTGCTTCCCAAATCCTGCTGTGTGTTTTTCTGTTAATACCATTGGTGAAAGGGGAATAGACACAGTAACCACAACAATTTGTCAACAAGAAGAATGCTCTCGAAGAGGACCACTGGGGAGAGAAGGCCATAGTTGGTTCGCATCCTTGAATCCCCAAATTTAAAACATTAAAAAAACCTTTAAACTGCCAAAAACTGTCAGACCACGGCTACAACCTGGAAGGAAGGAAGGAAGGAAGGAAGGAAGGAAGGAAGGAAGGAAGGAAGGAAGGAAGGAAGGAAGGAAGGAAGGAAGGAAGGAAGGAAGGAAGGAAGGAAGGAAGGAAGGAAGGAAGGAAGGAAGGAAGGAAGGAAGGAAGGAAGGAGAGAGGGACGGAGGGAGGGACGGAGGGAGGGACGGAGGGATGGAGGGAGGGACGGAGGGAAGGAAGGAAGGAGGGAAGGACAGATGGAGGGAGGGAGGGAGGGAGGAAGGAAATAAATAAATAAATAAATCCTGGCACTCTTAGAACTGAACCCTTGCTGTCTTGAAACAAACCCTTGCCGTCTTGAAACAGACCGCACTGGATTGCCTGTCTCCATGGTGGGTGATTTACCACCCACCAGGGCACCTGATCCAAGTTTTGCTGTCTGATCTGACTGGCATGGACTCTGAACAAAGGTCTGACTGGAGAAGCCAGGCCTTCCATCCTATCTCACAGGAAGGAGATAAGGGGTTGGCTCCTTTTTACCTTGTAAGATCCAGTCAGTTGAGACAGAAAAGCATCATTCGGAGACAGAGAGAGACTCTTACTTTGATGTCACCTTTTTCATTTATGGGGCCAGGAGGCGGAAATTAGCATCTTGCAGAGCTGGCAAAGCAAAACACGGAGTTGAGGTTTGGCCTGGGCTTTCCTGTCATTAGAGAGGGCGTGTGCGCGCTGCCCGTTCTGTGCATGAAAACAAATTTGGGGGCGGGGGTCTTCAATTGCATGGACAGCCCAGCCGGCTTCAAAGGGCTCCTTTGAGAAGGGAGCTGACATGAACAACAACTTTTTTGGCAGCCAGCACAGGGCCCTGTTGGTTTCCTTTCAGGACTGCTGCATGCACACCCTTCTCCTCTGCGCTCCTGTATACCCCGCCCTGCAGCTCAATGCACGCTTTATGCCCCAGAAGGATGACTGAAGAGGTATGAAGCCTCACCCAGCTCGGCACCACACAGCCACTAAATCAAGGCCCGAAACAGGCTAGGAAAGCACTCCCAGGTTTTCTCTGTGGAGGTATTGAGAACCACCTTAACTGGACATCACCACCTTTGCTTGGAAGTTAGATTGAGTTCAGTAGAAAAAAGATTTCTGGGTATGAACATTCAAGAGTGAAGAAGAAGAAGAAGAAGAAGAAGAAGAAGAAGAAGAAGAAGAAGAAGAAGAAGAAGAAGAAGAAGAAGAAGAAGAAGAAGAAGAAGAAGAAGAAGAAGAAGAAGAAGAAGAAGAAGAGTTTGTATTTATATCCCCCCCCTTTCTCTCCTGCAGGAAACAACGCTCCTTTCCCTTCCTCTCCCCACCACAGACACCTTGTGAGGCAAGTGGGGTAGAGAGAGTTCTGAGAGAACTGTGAGTAGCCCAAGGTCACCTAGCAGGAATGTAGGAGTGCAGAAACACATCTGGTTCACTAGATAAACCTCTGCTACTCAGGTGGAGGAGTAGGGAATCCAACCCGGTTCTCCAGATTAGAATCCACCTGCTCTTAACCTTGACACCACACTGAGCCCCCCTCTCTTCCCCAAACTCTGTCCTCAGTGGAGCAGCAGTGGCGTAGGAGGTTAAGAGCTCGTGTATCTAATCTGGAGGAACCGGGTTTGATTCTCCGCTCTGCCGCCTGAGTTGTGAAGGCTTATCTGGGGAATTCAGATTAGCCTGTGCACTCCCACACATGCCAGCTGGGTGACCTTGGGTGACCTCTCTCAGCCCCACCCACCTCGCAGGGTGTTTGTTGTGAGTGGGGAAGGGCAAGGAGATTGTAAACCCCTTTGAGTCTCCTGCAGGAGAGAAAGGGGGGATATAAATCCAAACTCCTCCTCCTCCTCCTCCTCCTCCTCCTCCTCCTTCTTCTCCTTCTTCTTCTTCTTCTTCTTCTTCTTCTTCTCTATCTCCAATCTCCAGGATTTTCTCACCCCAGAGTTGGCACTGCCAGTCTGCCATCTTCATGACACTCCAATGGGACCAATGCTTCCTGCTGCCCCTCTGTCCTTCGGAGGGAAGATCCCGTGCCCAGCAGCAGCAGAGAACCAATCACCACTGCTTTTAGCACAAGCTCCCCCAGCAACCTACCAGAAAGCCAATTCCAGAGGCTGGTTGTGAAATTTTGGCTTGGGCTTGGTAGTAATCTAAAGCACATGGCCGTGACATCATCGCAGCGCAAGCATCCCTGTTCCCACTTTGTTTCATGTTTGAAGCAGGCAGATGTCATGTCATCTACTTGTGGTCTCGGGGGGAGGGGGAGGGGAGAGAACTGGTGGTTGTGCTCAGACGTGCGACCTCAGAAGTCAAGACCCAGATCTGTGACTCAAGGCCGGCCCATCTCTGGTTCTGTTCCCGGGCCGAGCCCCCCGTCGTAACGGCTTCCGTTCTGAATCAGAGATGTCGGTAAGGCCAGTTAGTAAGGTTTTCATAGAGTGGACTTGTAGCTCCCATTCTGGCTTCGTCCCCGTATAACTTAATACCAGATCCACCCAGTCTGTCTGGCATTCAACGCTGCCATGTGCCCGGAAGATGAAACATATTTCTCTTGCTCTCCCATGGGTTGCTTTATTTTTAAAAAAAATCCAGCCTAGGGAAGAGTTCTGCGTGACTCCCAAGCGTGCACAGTTTTGAGTGGCTTTGGTGGCGTAGGAGGTTAAGAGCTCGTGTATCTAATCTGGAGGAACCGGGTTTGATTCCCAGCTCTGCCACCTGAGCTGTGGAGGCTTCTCTGGGGAATTCAGATTAGCCTGTGCACTCCCACACACGCCAGCTGGGTGACCTTGGGCTAGTCACAGCTTCTCGGAGCTCTCTCAGCCCCACCCACCTCACAGGGTGTTTGTTGTGAGGGGGGAAGGGCAAGGAGATTGTCAGCCCCTTTGAGTTTCCTGCAGGAGAGAAAGGGGGGATATAAATCCAAACTCCTCCTCTTCTTCTTCTTCTTCTTCTTCTTCTTCTTCTTCGATCATACATGGGTTGAGGTTTCAATTTCTCTTTGAGCCAAACCGGCCACGTGCCATTTCTGCTTGTGATTTCAATATAACGAGTCAAATAGGGCGGCCAGTTAGCCCCAACCACCTGTTGGATCCTTCGGGGGGGGGGTAGAAAGCGACATCTTATGATGACACACAAAGTCACGACATCACTTCCGATTTGCACCCAGAAACAATGGCCATTTGGGCACAGGGTTCTGCCTCACATTTCTTTCACTGTGGACCTGCATTTTTGCATTTTTTTAAACCCTCTCCCAAAGCCACCCTGTTGCAGGTCAGAGAAGTTATGCGATTTCCGCATGCTGCCAAAACGCAACCTTTCCTATAGCTTCCCTTTCCCTGCGAAGCTGATTGTACAATTAGAAAGCCTGACTCTTCTTCCAGGTTTTGCGACTTTGTGGAAGGAGGCTGCTTTTTAAATGGGGGGCTGCACAGTGAAGCAGCCAGCCGCACCCCAGAAGTAACTGCAGAAGGGGCCAATGTCATGGCACTCTAGGAGTTCAGCCACTATGACCTAGAGCTGTGTCATGACATCACTTCCAGGTGGCAAAGTGACATCGTACCATCAAGCGTCATTGCACAAAGTTGCTCCCGACCCCTTCTGCTGCTTGGAGTGAGGAGGGCCAGCGATTTGAAGCTTGGGGGCAGGATCTTACCCCCCACCCCACCCTCAGGAGAAATGCAACCATTGGGTCGTTCGGCAGCACCTCCTTTTCAGCCGCACTTCCTCCTTTCCGCTCTTCAGGCCAAGGGTGAACGTTCTGTGCCAACGTATGCCCCGGAATATCCGTTCACTTGTTTGATGTCACATGAGCGAGGGGTTCATATTTTAGCAATTAGCGAGTCAAACAAGCCGCCCGCTTCCATGGGGACTTCAAAATAGTCACGCCAGCCGTGCCAAAAGAAATGTTTTCGCAGCAAGATTAATGCGCGCGCCTTTTTTAAATAATTCTTTGGCGACATCTTGCTCATAAAAATGCTGGCAAGGAACTTGGTACATGCTAGTAAAGTTGTGCTATCCGGATTAGTTTCCAGGGCAGAGAATCCACTTTGGGCTCCGGGGGTCGGGCTCTATAACATTATACCACACCAAGGCCCCTCCCCTCCCCTAGCCCCGCCCTCCTCAGGCTCCACCCCCAAAATAGCCCTGTATTTCCCAACCCAGAGCTGGCCACCCTACTCCCCACCCTCTAAGGTCGCAGCGTGGTGGCAAAGGCACGGAGGCTTGGCTCTGAAGGCAGCCAGCGTGGTGTGGTGGTTAAGAGCAGGTGCGCTCTAATCTGGAGAACCGGGTTTGATGCCCCGCTCTGCCACTTGAGCTGTGGAGGCTTATCTGGCGAACTAGATTAGCTTGTGCACTCCATCACATGCCAGCTGGGTGACCTTGGGCTAGTCACAGCTTTTTGGAGCTCTCTCAGCCCCACCCACCTCACAGGGTGTTTGTTGTGGGGGGGAAGGAGATTGTCAGCCCCTTTGAGTCTCCTTACAGGAGAGACAGGGGGATATAAATCCAAACTACTACTCCTCCTCCTCCTCCTCCTCTTCTTCTTCTTCTTCTTCTTCTTCTTCTTCTTCTTCTTCTTCTTCTTCTTCTTCTTCTTCTTCTTCTTCTTCTTCTTCTTCTTCTTCTTCTTCTTCTTCCTCCCACTGTTGCTGGAGTTAGGGGTGCAGCGCCTCTTGCAATGTGGAAAACCACATAAAATTGTGAGCGGAAGGGTTGTGGATTTCTTTGGGGGGGGTTGTGGGTATGGCAGCAACTGTTTGGCTTCTCTGGGCAGCTTGTGTTCATCTGCTCCAGAGGTAGTAGTGCTTTTCACCAACGGCCCACTAGTGGTACCGGGGCACACTATGGGGGGTCTGAGGGGGTTCATGTTGGGATCCAGTCCTGATCCACAATCAGTCAAAACTGCGCTGTGGAAAGTTGCAATGTGGGAGGGACAACTGTACACACCCTCCGCTGAAAATTAGATTCCACTCTGGTATCATCCCAGAGTTGAGGAAGGACGGTGCTGAAATTGCTTTCTGAGATTGCTTGCTAAAGGCCGCCTAATGATATTAGGTCAACTTTGAACTTCAAGACCGCATTACCCCATATGTCCCGGCTCAACCTCTGCGTTCAGCAGAGGCCAATTTACTGGAGATCCCTGGCCCCTCAATGATGTGGCTGGCCTCCACTCGGGCCAGGGCCTTTACAGCTCTGGCCCCTGCCTGGTGGAACACTCTCCCTCCAGCTGTCCGGGCCCTGCGGGACCTTGGCAATTTCCGCAGGGCCTGCAAGACTGAGTTGTTCCACCAGAACATTGGAGAGACCAGCCGCTGAGTGTGTGTGCCCCCCCCATTCCATGGGTCCCCAATACCATCAGGGTTTATCCCTGGGATCCATGGGTCTTTAATATCATCTAAACCCCCCTCCCTTCCAGGAGGACTGAGTTTAAGTGAGATGCCGATCTTGGGAAATAACTGCTGCTTTTATCCTATTTGTAGAAGTGTATTTTGATGATTTTATATATGATTTTATGTTGTACACCGCCCAGAGCCCTTCGGGGATGGGGCGATATACTAAATTAAATAAATAAATAATAATAAATAATAATAACTGGGATCGTCCTGTTTCAAAATGGAGTCTTTTGCTCAAAGGGTTGCTAGCCTTTAGGTGAAGTGGAGATTTCCTGGAATGACCGTGGATCTCCCCAGGCGATGGTCTTCAGTTCCCCTGTAGAAAATGGCGGCTTTGGAGGGCGCAGCGTATGGCTTTATACCCCACTGAGTGACCTACCCTCACCAAACTCCTCCCCCCTCAAGCTCCACCCCCAACTCTCCACGAATTTCCCAACCTGGAGCCGGCAACCCTAGTTGATTATGAGCGCTGCACAGCTTTGTTGAATGGTTGAAGGATGCCACAACAGCCGGAAAATCTTATGGATAGAAAGCCGCTGCACAGAGCTCGTGTTTGGCCATTTCCTTCCTTAGCCTGAAAACCCCTCGGACTTGCCATCTGCATTTCTTGCTACGCCGAGCAGGCTCCTTGGCAGGGACTTTGCACTCCCAGCTGGCCCAAGATGTGTTTTAAAAGGATCGTAGAGATTCTAATGCCGATGGCATTTCCTCGGCTGCTTTCCTTGGCCAGATGCAAATAATATTCCGGGAAGGAGATGGAAATGGTCACCCAAGAACAGGTCA
>NC_059441.1:11020640-11098140 GCF_021028975.2 Sphaerodactylus townsendi
GAAGGGAACCCAATCAGAGGCAGTCAGCCTCTGCATACCGGCACCCAGACACAACATCAGGGGAAGGTCTTGGCTTCTGTGCCCTATTGCTGGATTGGTATGATATAAATACAACCTGTTGGCCACTATGTGAGACCGTTCCTACTGACTGAGGTACCAACAAGTAAACATGGCTTTGAGGCTCTGGGTCAGGGTTAGTTGCAGACTGTGGAAAGGGGAATCGTGACAGAACATCAGAAGAGTCCTGCTGGATCAGACCACTGGTCCATCTAGCCCAGCATCTTGCCTCGCATGGAGGACAACCAGGTCCTCTGGAGGACCAACAGCAGGGCATAGAGGCTGAGGCCTTCATAAAAACATAAGAAGAGTCCTGCTGGATCAGACCACTGGTCCATCTAGCCCAGCATCTTGTCTCACACAGAGGACAACCAGGTCCTCTGGAGGACCAACAACAGGGCATAGAGGCTGAGGCCTTCACAAGAACATAAGAAGAGTCCTGCTGGATCAGACCACTGGTCCATCTAGCCCAGCATTTTTTCTCGCACAGAGGACAACCAGGTCCTCTGGAAGACCAACAACAGGGCATAGAGGCTGAGGCCTTCATAAGAACATAAGAAGAGTCCTGCTGGATCAGACCACTGGTCCATCTAGCCCAGCGTCTTGTCTCACACAGAGGACAACCAGGTCCTCTGGAGGACCAACAACAGGGCATAGAGGCCAAGGTCTTCATAACATAAGAAGAGCCTTACTGGGTCAGACCAATCCAGCATCTTGCCTCACACAGAGGACAACCAGGTCCTCTGGAGATCCAACAACAGGGCATAGAGGCTGAGGCCTTCATAAGAACATAAGAGTCCTGCTGGATCAGACTACTGGTCCATCTAGTCCAGCATCTTGTCTCACACAGAGGACAACCAGGTCCTCTGGAGATTGAACAATAGGGCATAGAGGCTGAGGCCTTCATAAGAACTTAAGAAGAGCGCTGTTAGATCAGCCCAGTGATCCACTGGTCCATCTATCCCAGCATCTTGTCTCACAAAAGTGACAACCAGGTCCTCTGCGGGACCAACAACAGGGCATAGAGGCCAAGGTCTTCATAACATAAGAAGAGCCCTACTGGATCAGACCAATGGCTCCGCTAGTCCAGCATCTTGCCTCACACAGAGGACAACCAGGTCCTCTGGAGATCCATCAACAGGGCATAGAGACTGAGGCCTTCATAAAAACTTAATAAGAGCTCTGTTGGATCAGCCCAGTGGTTCATCTAGCCCAGCATCTTGTCTCACACAGGTAACAAGCAGGTCCTCTGGAGGACCAACAACAGGGTATAGGGGCCAAGACATTTCTCTGATGCTGCCTCCTAGCAGTGGGATTCCAAGGTTGACTCCCTCTGAATATGGAGGATCCCCTGAGTCAATATGGCTTGTAACCACTGACAGATCTGTCCTCCATGGGCAGCACTGACTTGGATGGGCCGACGTGTATATTAAAAATTATATATAGTTTTAAAATCTGCTGACTGGTTAATTTGGGGGCCTTTCCCAGTCAATCAAACTGTTTTCAATTGATGAGTCTTACCCTCCGGTCTCTGAAGTGTTGCGGCATTAATTAGCATACACAATAGGAGCCAGCTTGGGTTTTTTTCCCATGGGAGAGGTCATGACTCGAACTTTGTAGATTTGTATCGTATAAAACAAACGCTCTGAGAAAATGTCGTGCTCGGGGAATACGCGTCCCCCCTCTCCATTCCAAAGTAATTAAAAGCGCTCAGAACAACCCAGGAGGCAGGGGCTTTGAAGCCTGGCCCCCCCTCCCCACCACACTTCCCTTCGGCCGACCCACGTGGCCCCTCTCTCCTTTGGGAAATGGCAGAAACACAATCTCTTCAGCGGGCGAGTGTGGGAAAGGGGGATGCGGCGAGCACGTAGGTGGACGACAGCTAAGGAAGAGCGGCTTTTGGCTGGGGCTTCGCTAGGGGAGCCGAACCAGGTCTGATTCTGTTGTGGATCTCAGTGGAAGAATCAGGGGCGTACCACTTAGGGGGACACATGGGGTCAAATGTTCCCTGGTTTCAGACATTTAGTCACGTGGGGCCCCCAGAAAATCACCCCCACACCCCTCCTCCTTCCCTCAGGTCCATACACTGACTTCAAGACAAGTGAGATGACCTGGTGCAAAAAAAGTTGTTTCGTCGTGGTGGGGGAGGGCAGCCACCCATATGTGTGTGTGTGTGTGTGTGTGTGCGCGCGCGCGCAAAACTCAGATTTTGCACTGGGCTACATTTCCCCTAGATACGCCTCTGGGAAGAATGCATGCTAAAGGTGCCATCTCTGGATTGGGAAATTACTGGAGGTTTTTGAGGGCAGGGCCTTGAGAGGGATTGGGAAGAGGAGAGATGCTAATGGTATTGGAAAGGGACGTCAAGGCTCAGCCAACTCATGGCGAGACTTCGAGGGGTTTTCGAGGCAAGAGACGTTCAGAGGTGGTTTGCCTACTGCTGTGGTCTTCCTTGGTGGTCTCTCATCAAAGTATGAACCAGGGCTGACCCCGTTTAGCTTCCAAAATGTGATGAAATTGGGCCAGTGGCGTAGCAATCACGGGACAGGGGGCGCCCTATCCTGGGCGCATGCCATTGGGGTCATGTGGGGGGGGCAGAAATTGCCCCTACACTCTCCCCCTTCTCCCCTCGCCCTGCCCTGCCTCACAAGCCAGGCCCCATGGTCCAGAGCAGGCTGGTTTTTTCTAAACTAAAGTAAGTGGGCGGGTTGGGGCTCCATGGGGCAGGGGGCTGTGGGGAATGGGGGCCCATGGGGGAGGCCAGACCCGGGCGCCATTTTGCCCCAGGCACCCCCCGCCCCTGTATTGGGCTAGCCTGGGCCATCCAGGAGGAAGCTTAGTATCATGCCACTGAGCCTACCTTGCAAAGCAGATGTTTTCTCCAGGGGAACTGAGCTCGGTCATCTCGGAGATCAGTTGTCATTCTGGGAACTCTTCACTTGAAAGCTGGCAGCCTTGACTACTTTCTCAAACACTCGGCGGATGCTGGGAAAGGCATCGCAGAGCGTCATGAATCTGCGGCCGCCATCTCCGTTGGTTCTCAGAAAATGCGAATAACTACAACAGGTGAGGCAGCCGGCCCCTTACCCCTCCTGGGCTGATTTGGCCACAGTAATCCATGCGGCGGTCGCCTCTGTAACTTGCTTTATGCTGGTCTACCTTTACGCTGATCGGGCAATTGAAGCTTATACAGCACGCGGCTGCTAGGCTCCTACTTGGAGCCTCCAACCGGAGACCATATGATAGCTGTCCTAAAACAGCTCCATTGGCTGCCTGTCGAGGACTGGAAAGTCTTCAAAGTTTGGGTGTTGATCTTTAAGGCCATTAGCAGTCTTGGACCTGCATATCGGTTTTTAATGGCATCTGTTGCCGGCCTCATTTTAACTCTTGTTTCGAGTTTTAATTTTTTTTTTTAAAAAAGTTTTAAAGTTGATTTTAATTTTAAACGTATTTCATTTAGTTTGAATTAGATTTGAACGGCCACAGTTGTTTCAATTGTTTTGTTCACCTGAATCTTCATGTGTCGTATTTATTGTGGCGAGCCGCTCTGAGCCCTTGCGGAGAGGGCGACGTCGAAATCGAAATAGATCGAAATAAGTCAATAGTCAGGGCATTAGTTTGGACTGGCCCCCGCACTCCGCGCTCCCGTGTTAAAAATCAGCCGCCGAAAATCCTCTCTGGGCACACCCCTGATTGTGCAGCGCCCAAGGGCTGACTGCATGTCACAAAATACAGGACAGGCCATTCGCACCAACAAACCTGTTTCCTCCTGTCACTCATGAGCTGGCCCACTGCCAGACAGCCGGTTGGCCTTGATCTGAAAGGTCCTTTTGGCTTGTCCTGGCGTTGCAACAGTTGTGGGAGGGAGGGAGGGAGGGATTCTTGGTCCCTCGCTGGTGGAACGTACTCCAATTGGCACTGGTGGGAGAAAAGTGTGACTCATCGCTATTATTAGTGTGGAACGCTTGCAGGTGCGGGAAGCAGTGCATGCTAGGACCTCCGTGTCAGGATCCAGAAATTTTAGCTGCCCTTTCTTTGGGAAGGAGAGGGACGGAGCATGAGCGAGAGTTTCCTTTATTGACGTATTGTTTGCCTCCATCCTAGTATTCCTCATTGATCTCCTGCCAGCGTGGTGTGGCGGTTAAGAGCAGGTGCCCTCTAATCTGGAGAACCGGGTTTGATTCCCCGCTGTGCCACTTGAGCTGTGGAGGTTTATCTGGGGAACCAGGTTAGCTTGTGCACTCCAACACATGCCAGCTGGGTGACCTTGGGCTAGTCACAGTCCTTTGGAGCTCTCTCAACCCCACCTACCTCACAGGGTGTTTGTTGTGAGGGGGGTGAAGGAAAGGAGATTGTAAGCCCCTTTGAGTCTCCTTACAGGAGAGAAAGGGGGATATAAATCCAAACCCCTCCTCCTCCTCCTCCTCCTCCTCCTCCTCTTCTTCTCCTCCTCCTCCTCCTCCTCCTCCTCCTTCTTCTTCATGTGTTGTTTGACTTCACTCTAGTATGCCTCATTGCTCTCCTTAGCATTTTGTGTGTTAAGGCGTCATTCCCTCCGAGCACCTGTGGGATTTTTCATCCCTAGGTATCTGCAAGATCATTGCCTTCTCACCTCGCTGCGGCAGGTTTGTAATGCAAGATGTAAAATTAGTCTGGGGCAGAATGCTCATTTGCATTACAAATGACGCCTCTCTCCCGGGCTTGCATTGTGCATTAAGGATAATGAGATTTTTGGGCATTAAATATTTGACTTGACTGAGAGAATGGCGTTTGAGCGCCATTGGTCCATTTGTGGGAGCCATACTTCTAGTGTAAACGCCTGATTATCCTTAACGCGGAGGAGAAAATGGGAGAGAGGAATTTGTAATGCAAACAAGTTTCCTGGCTATGGAAAGCTACGGGTCGTATGAAAATGCCTGACATTTCTTCCAGTTCTGGAAGGACGGGTTTAGCTTTTTAACAATGTGAACCTAGGCAGAGGTACTCCCTCCTACGTCGATTGAAGCCAATGATTTTAGAAGCGTGGAACCCCACAGAGGATTGCATTTTTAATGTATCAAAGCTGTACTCATCAGTATGTCAGAGGCATTTCAGGATTGGGTAAAATCTGAGAAGGGAAAAATACCTTGGGAAAATATCTCTGGACAAGACTGTGAAACAGGAAAATGCTTGCCAAGTTGTAAGAAAGGAAGGAATTGAGAAGCGATCTCCGCAGAAAATGGTAAACTTTCAAACTGGAAGAGCACCAAAAAGGCTTTCAACAACGATAGAAGAGGAAGAGAACAATCAAGCGAGAGGAGAACTCCGTGGCTTGCGTTCAGTAGAGATCTGTGAAAAACTGCAGTTCACATTTTCCCAGCCGTAACGTTGGCTTTTCATGGGAATTCAGATTTCATGCTGTGATCCTGGGAAATTGATGTACATGTTTATGTATTTGTGCCTTTTCTCATAGTTGCGCTGCAGCTTGGGTTTTGTAGTCTTAAGTCCACCGGAGACTGGTGGTGGCACAAAGCGCCATCCAGTCACAGCTGTGCTATGGTGGGGTTTTCAAAGCAAGAGACATTGAAGGTGGTTTGCCGTTGCTTGTCTCTGGATGGGCTGATTGAACAGTGAGTGGTCCAAGATCCCCTGGCAGGCTTCACATGGAGGAGGGGGAATTTCATCCGATCTACCGATTAGAGTCCACGCTGGCTCTCCACTACACATGCAATTACAGAAAACTACGCATGCAGTTACAGTAGCTCTCGTGTGCAATACTGCAAGAATATCCAGCACCTTGTAGATCAGGGGTGGGCAATTATTTTTTCCATGGGGCCGCATAAGAAACAGAAAATATTGTGGAGGGCCGGGGCCAAAAGGCAGGGGGGCGAGGCGCTTTTGGAAGCCCCGCAGAAGCCGGCAGCCAAGGCAACCGGCTTCTGCGGGGCTTTCAAAGGTGCCTCGCTCCCCAGCAAGGTAGGGGGGCGAGGCGCTTTTGAAAGCCCCGCAGAAGCCGGCAGCCAAGGCAACCGGCTTCTGCGGGGTTTTCAAAGGCGCCTCGCTCCCCAGCAAGGCAGGGGGGTGAGGCGCTTTTGAAAGCCCCTCAGAAGCCGGCAGCCAAGGCAACCAGCTTCTGCGGGGCTTTCAAAGACGCCTCGCTCCCCAGCAAGGCAGGGGGGCCAGTCAGGGTCATCCGGCAAGCCGGATGTGGCCCGCGGGCCGTATAATGCCCAGGTCTGTTGTAGATAAACAAGCAGCCAGTCCTATTGGATTCCACGAGTTCTGCTAAACCTACCCATATTTCCAGAGCAGTACTGTACAACAGTGGGACTGTGAGTTTGCCCCGATGAGATAGAAAGCCAAGTCCACTCCAGTACCAAGACATTGCAATAAACCTACGATCTATCTTGTGAGAGACTCGTGTTTGCATTAAACTTGGAAATAGGGCAACGGTCCAGAAACCACCCTGAAATGCTAGCAGACTGAGCAAGCAAGTAAAGGGGAAAAAAAAACACCCTAGATGAAATCTGTCACATGCAGAATACTGGAAAAGCCGTGCCAGACGAATAAAAAAAGTTTTGCGTTTATTCAGATCAGAACCGCATTTGTGAAACGTCTGACTGTATCCATTGTGGTTTCACTCTGCCCCTTCTCCGAGACATTCACCATGAGGAGCAGCAGTGGCGTAGGAGGTTAAGAGCTCGTGTATCTATTCTGGAGGAACCGGGTGTGATTCCCCGCTCTGCCGCCTGAGCTGTGGAGGCTTATCTGGGGAATTCAGATTAGCCTGTACACTCCCACACACGCCAGCTGGGTGACCTTGGGCTAGTCACAGCTTCTCGGAGCTCTCTCAGCCCCACCTACCTCACAGGGTGTTTGTTGTGAGGGGGAAAGGGCAAGGAGATTGTCAGCCCCTTTGAGTCTCCTGCAGGAGAGAAAGGGGGGATATAAATCCAAACTCTTCTTCTTCTTCTTCATGAATGATATGTTATCCCCCCCCCTCATTTTTCTCATCACCGCTTTGGTTTTATGGGACGGGTTTCCACGTTCTCGAGGGCGAGATTCATACTTTCTCTTGCCTCAGTTCTTCCTTTAAAATGTGCTTCCCGTTCCCGAACAAGACAGGAGTCGGTCTTCGAGGAGAAAACACACCCTGGGCCGACTCTTCCCCTAGTTATAATACCCCTTTATATTTAGCGAGGGTGTGGAATTGGCTGTCCGCGTTCTCTCCTAGAGAGACCCTCTATTCCCAACACCGCGGGATTTTTCCCGTCCGTCTTCACCTCTGCCAAAATCGTCTCCTGCTCGCCCACCCCCTTCTCAGTTCTCAGAGGAAGCGACCCTGGGATGCCGACGGTTGTGTGGGACAGGATATATTAAACCGGGCTGCCGCCGGGCCGGAGCCAATAGAAGTGCTCTATCGCTCGGAAAGGCAGGGAGAGAGGAGTGTGAGAGCATTCCTGCTGGGGCCCCCCAAAGGCAGAGATCCCATCTATATGCGGATTTTGCATGAAGGAGGGGTTGTCAGTGGGAAGGAATCTCAGTTAGTTTATTCAGCTTGTTGGCTGCGGGCCTCCAAACGCCTGCGAACCGGCGTATCATCTTGTTAGTGCAGCTTCTTTCCCTGTGTCTCATCAGCTTCTACATCCCATGTGGAAGAATGATGACTAAAAATTGCATTTTCCGGTTTGGGTGGATAGCCTGAAATGGTCTGGATAGGACCTGTGCAGGGGCGTACTGCCCAGGGGGACATATGGGTCAAATGTCCCTGGGCTGCGGCCATTTAGTCACGTGGGGGTGTGGGAAATTGCCCCCCACACCTCTCCTCCTTTCCCCTGACTTCAAGACCTGGTGCAAAAAAAGTTGTTTTGTAGTGGTGGGGGACGGCGGCCACGCAAATGGGAGGAGGGGCAGAAAACTCAGATTTTGCAGCAGGCTACGTTTTCCCTCTGTGTCAACATACGCTGAGGCCCAGGGTTTCCGGCAGAGCGGATTGCGGTACAGCCCCCAACCGCATGTTGCCAGGGAAGTGCCAATGGCAGCGCTTTTGTTCTCACAACAATCCCACGAGGAAGGAAGAAGAAGAAGGTTTGGATTTATATCCCCCCTTTCTCTCCTGCAGGAGACTCAAAGGGGCTGACAATCTCCGTGCCCTTCCCCCCTCACAACAAACACCCTGTGAGGTAGGTGGGGCTGAGAGAGCTCCGAGAAGCTGGGACTAGCCCAAGGTCACCCAGCTGGCATGTGTGGGAGTGTACAGGCAAATCTGAATTCCCCAGATAAGCCTCCACAGCTCAGGCGGCAGAGCGGGGAATCAAACCCGGTTCCTCCAGATTAGATACACGAGCTCTTAACCTCCTACGCCACTGCTGCTGAGAGTATGTGATTGGCCCCAAGGTCGCTCAGTGAACTTTTGTGGCACAAAAAGGGGTTGGACCACGAGTTTCCCGTATCCTAGTCCAACCGTCTAGCCGCAGCACCAGATTGGTTGTTTGCGAATTTCCAGGTGGGGCCTGGAATTCTTCCCGAATTACCACCAACCTCCAGACAACAGTAAGATCAGTTTCCCTGAAGGATAGAGCAGGTTTGGAAAGTGGCTTGTGCAGCAACACGTCTTTCTCCATCCCCAAATCTCCAGAATTTCCCAACTCAGAGCTGGCAAATCCGTCTTTCCTCTGCAAAGGGCATCAGTCACGGGAGAAGCGCGCGGCATCGAGAGAAGCCCGCTGCAACGCCCCTCTTGTTGCCAACTAGGACTTAGGGGCACCCTGCCTGCACAAACGCCCCGCCCGCTTTTTTGCGCGCGGGCAAAGCAAAGGTATAGTTTCAAAACGACGTCCAGATTGCTTGGCGGCCTTCCCTCCCGCGACGTTCCCGCCCTGCTCCGGCAGGATTTCAATTAAAAATGCATTGTTTCAAAATTGCGTCCTTGTTTTTTAATACGCAAGAAACAGATGGCAGGATCTCAGAGAGGGACTGGGTGAAGAGGAATACAGAGAATTTCGCTTCTCAAAGTCAAGTTCTGCGGCCGAACTGCTTTGACGGTTCGGGAGGTTTTTGCTAACGTTCTAGGCAAAACCCACCCTGCTTTGACTGAACCTCACCGGATCAGCTTCCTACGTGGCCCATCCTATAACTTGGTTTGCTTTTCCCCACAGAAGGGGCCCAACATTTTCTGGGCTGGAGCCGACTGTGATCGCACCGCCTCGCCATAGCACAAAGTTGCCACATGATGTTGACACATTGCGTATGATGACACATCTGGGGTTTCTCAGCACAGCTGCCAATAACCCTGGAGACTGCCAACAAACCGATACGCCAGGGGTTTGGAAAATGCTCCAGATGCTAAATGCAAGGGGTTGTCGAAGGGACAGACACACTTCTCTCAGCCCCACCGACCTCGCAAGGTGTCTGTTGTGGGGAGAGGAAGGGAAAGGAGCTTGTAAGCCACCTTAAGTCTCCTCACAGGAGAGAAAGTTGGGGTATAAATCCAAACTCTTTTTCCTCTCTGCCACGGAGCGACCTTGGACCTTCACCCATTTCCAGTCCACCCGACCTTACAGGGTTGCCGTAAGGATAAAACAGTGGAGAGGAAAATTATGTACATCAGATAGGGTCTTCTTTGGGGATACACGAAGTACATAAACAAATGTCGACAAACCAATATAGAAGAAGAAGAGTTGGATTTATATCCCCCCTTTGTCTCCTGTAAGGAGGCTCAAAGGGGCTTACAAACTCCTTTCCCTTCCTCTCCCCACAACAAACATCCTGTGAGGTAGGTGGGGCTGAGAGAGCTCCGAAGAACTGTGACTAGCCCAAGGTCACCCAGCTGGCGTGTGTGGGAGTGCACAGGCTAATCTGGATTCCCCAGATAAGCCTCCACAGCTCAAGCGGCAGAGAGGGGAATCAAACCCGGTTCCTCCAGATTAGAGTACACCTGCTCTTAACCACAATGCTACTGCTGCTCCTATAGAACAGCTTTGTGTTCTTGGCAAAAAGCAAACCTTTCCCGAATGTCTGGGAGTAGCTGCTTGCAACATGTGATCAAAATATGAGGGGGATCGGAACTGTGGTCTCCGAGGCCTGGCAATCCACTCAGGGTGTTTGTTGTGAGGGGGGAAGGGCAAGGAGATTGTAAGCCCCTTTGAGTCTCCTGCAGGAGAGAAAGGGGGGATATAAATCCAAACTCGTCCTCCTCGTCGTCGTCGTCGTCGTCTTCTTCTTCTTCTCCTTCTCCTTCTCCTTCTCCTTCTCCTTCTCCTTCTCCTTCTCCTTCTCCTTCTCCTTCTCCTTCTCCTTCTCCTTCTCCTTCTCCTTCTCCTTCTCCTTCTCCCTCTCCCTCTTCCTCTTCCTCTTCCTCTTCCTCTTCCTCTTCTCCTCCTCCTCCTCCTCCTCCTTCTTCCTCTTCCTCTTCTCCTTCTCCTTCTCCTTCTCCTTCTCCTTCTCCTTCTCCTTCTCCTTCTCCTTCTCCTTCTCCTTCTCCTTCTCCTTCTTCTTCTTCTTCTTCTTCTTCTTCTTCTTCTTCTTCTTCTTCTTCTTCTTCTTCTTCTTCTTCTTCTTCATCATCATCATACTGCACTGGCTAAATTGCAACCTTTTCAAAACAGCTGCATGATTAATTGAGGGCGTGTTTTTAATGGATGAAAGCTTCACACCATCCACACATCGTCCAATGGTCCTGCTAACGGCTCTACCCTTTGCGTGAGAGGACGTGAGGTTGCACAGTGCTAACTTTTCTTTTTTTAAAAAAAGTATTTATGTGAAAAGAAAAGACACTCTGTATTCTCCTGGAAGCACCGAGGTCGTCTGTGGCTCGGTTGACATTGTGCTGAAGGCGAATCCAGAGCTCAAAGTAAACTTAAGAGGCCCAAGAAACTCTTGTCCTAAGGTTAACCCCATTTTGGCCCCGTTTAGGGGGCTCAGTTCCGTTACATTTTTCTCACTGTTTCTAAAGATAGAAAGAGGTAAATATATTCCGGCTGCATTCCCACGATATCATGTTGATCCTAGATGATTCCCCTCTCCTCTCGCCCAATTTCTTCCTCTCCCTTTTTCCCATCAGCTGGAAGTTTTTTGGGACGCCTTAGAACTCCGGCCTGAAAACATGTGGAGGACCGAGAAGAGGGGGCGGGTGAGTCGAGGGGAGAAGAAGCACCGTAAATCACTCGAATTCTTCCAAGGAGCTGCAGGAAGGGCCTTTGGATCCCAGGAAGGGAGCTTTCAGCTTGGCGGAAGCTTTTGTGGGCCACCAGGTGCGTGAGAAGAGCTGTTTTGGCCTGCAAAGCCAATCGTTGGGTGGTGCCCCTCTGAAAGGCTACCCTGGCTTAAAATAAGGGGTTGCCAATTTCCAGGCTGGAGATCTGCTGGGGCAGCAACTGATCTTCCGGTCTCATGGAGAAAACGCCCACTTTTGGAAAGCGGTTTGTGTAGCATTTTACCCCATTGATGCATTTGCCTAATTAGTAAAACAACAGGTTCTTTCCCCTCTCGCCTGTTTATTTTAATCGTTCTTTTGTGTTTGTCGAAATTTTTTTGGGGGGTTAGCTTTTCGAGGCATCGATTAGACGAGCTATGAGAATCGTTGCGCAAAGCTTTGAAGCATCGATTGAACTTATAACCCCCCAAAAGAGGGGGGGAAACACCTAATGGCAGCCATGCATGTTTGAAAGGGGTGAGTGCGGACGAAATTGTGGTAAAGGAGCAGCAGTGGCGTAGGAGGTTAAGAGCTCGTGTATCTAATCTGGAGGAACCGGGTTTGATTCATGGACTACAGTTCATGAATCTCTGAACCAAACTCTTCTTCTTCTTCAAACACTTCTAAAGGTGGGGACTGAAAACGTTTTATAAACGTTTTACAAACGTTTTAGGTAACTTGTGCGGAAAGGCCCCTTGTCACATGTTCTGTCTTGCTGATCCTTAGATCTGGCTCCATTCCCCCAGTGCATAACCCTCGCCAATACCGTGAGTGTCAAATTCCATCTTTAGTTTGAATTTTCAGCAAGGGGCGAAAGAGCCTTTGACGTATGCGCAGCCTTGCTGAGAACGGGGAAAGAGCGTGTGCGTGTCTTCGTTTTGAACGGGAGCTCGCAAAAGCTGCACCGTTACGGGAGCAAAAGCGTCCCTCCCTGATTCTCAGTGTTGAATTCCATTTCGGAATGGGCAGTGCGCCCGGCTCCCGCACATATGATGTCGCCGCCTAATCTAAACAGGAGTCTGCCTCACTGCTTTGAATAACAGAAGCCTGTGTAAGAAGCTGGCCGTCTTCTTTTCAAGCATTCCTTCTGAGTTTTCTGCACGTTGCTGTCATCTGGTGAGACATAGAATCATAGAGTTGGAAGAGCCCCCCGAGGGCCGTCAAGTCCAACCCCCTGCCAGGATCAAAGCACTCCTGACAAATGGCCATCCAGCCTCTGTTTGAAAACCTCCAAAGAAGGAGACTCCGCCGCACCCCGAGGCAGCGTATCCCACTGTCGAACAGCGCTGACTGTCAGCAGGTTTTTCCTGATGTTTAGATGGAATCTCTTTTCCTTGCCCTTGAACCCATGACTCCTGGTCCTAGTCTCTGGAGCAGGTTCTAGTCTCTGGAGCAGAATTCCCTTCCTTGTTACTTCTCCAATGGGTGCTAAAATTGGACTAGGAAGTGTATCACAAGAGCCCCCCCCCCAAACAACAATACAGTAGGGCGAGTTGGGTAGCCAGCGCCCCTTTGGGACCAGGAATTCTCCCGGAAATGCAACCAACCTCCCAGCTGCAGAGACTGGATCCACTGGAAAAAATCTAGATCCATGTCAAATAGTACCTTATAGGCCAGTGGTAGCAAACCTATGGCACTCCAGATGTTCACTGACTACAATTCCCATCAGCCCTGTCAGCATGGCCAATTGGCCATGTTGGCAGGGGTTGATGGGAATTGTAGTCCATGAACATCTGGAGTGCCGTAGGTTCGCCACCACGGTTATAGGCTAACAAGACTTGTAGTCCATGAACTGTAGTCCATGAGCATCTGGAGTGCCATAGGTTCGCCACCACGGTTATAGACTAACAAGAGTTGTAGTCCATGAACTGTAGTCCATGAACATCTGGAGTGCCATAGGTTCGCCACCACGGTTATAGGCTAACAAGACTTGTAGTCCATGAACTGTAGCCCATGAACATCTGGAGTGCCATAGGTTCGCCACCACGGTTATAGGCTAACAAGACTTGCAGTCCATGAACATCTGGAGTGCCATAGGTTCGCCACCACGGTTATAGGCTAACAAGACTTGTAGTCCATGAACTGTAGTCCATGAACATCTGGAGTGCCATAGGTTCGCCACCACGGTTATAGGCTAACAAGACTTGTAGTCCATAAACTGTAGTCCATGAGCATCTGGAGTGCCATAGGTTCGCCACCACGGTTATAGGCTAACAAGACTTGTAGTCCATGAACTGTAGCCCATGAGCATCTGGAGTGCCATAGGTTCGCCACCACGGTTATAGACTAACAAGAGTTGTAGTCCATGAACTGTAGTCCATGAACATCTGGAGTGCCATAGGTTCGCCACCACGGTTATAGGCTAACAAGACTTGCAGTCCATGAACATCTGGAGTGCCATAGGTTCGCCACCACGGTTATAGGCTAACAAGACTTGTAGTCCATGAACTGTAGTTCATGAACATCTGGAGTGCCATAGGTTCGCCACCATGGTTATAGGCTAACAAGACTTGTAGTCCATGAACTGTAGCCCATGAACACCTGGAGTGCCACAGGTTCACCACCACGGTTATAGGCTAACAAGACTTGCAGTCCATGAACATCTGGAGTGCCATAGGTTCGCCACCACGGTTATAGGCTAACAAGACTTGTAGTCCATGAACTGTAGTCCATGAACATCTGGAGTGCCATAGGTTCGGCACCACGGTTATAGGCTAACAAGACTTGTAGTCCATGAACGGTAGTCCATGAACATCTGGAGTGCCATAGGTTCACCACCACGGTTATAGGCTAACAAGACTTGTAGTCCATGAACTGTAGTCCATGAACATCTGGAGTGCCATAGGTTCACCACCACGGTTATAGACTAACAAGACTTGTAGTCCATGAACTGTAGTCCATGAGCATCTGGAGTGCCATAGGTTCGCCACCATGGTTATAGGCTAACAAGACTTGAACTGTAGCCCATGAACATCTGGAGTGCCATAGGTTCGCCACCACGGTTATAGGCTAACAAGACTTGCAGTCCATGAACATCTGGAGTGCCATAGGTTCGCCACCACGGTTATAGGCTAACAAGACTTGTAGTCCATGAACTGTAGTCCATGAACATCTGGAGTGCCATAGGTTCGCCACCACGGTTATAGGCTAACAAGACTTGTAGTCCATAAACTGTAGTCCATGAGCATCTGGAGTGCCATAGGTTCGCCACCACGGTTATAGGCTAACAAGACTTGTAGTCCATGAACTGTAGCCCATGAGCATCTGGAGTGCCATAGGTTCGCCACCACGGTTATAGACTAACAAGACTTGTAGTCCATGAACTGTAGTCCATGAACATCTGGAGTGCCATAGGTTGCGCCACCCATTGAATCCATGAACATCTGGAGTGCCATAGGTTCACCACCACGGTTATAGGCTAACAAGACTTGCAGTCCATGAACATCTGGCGTGCCACAGGTTCGCCACCACAGTTACAGGCTACCAAGACTTGTAGTCCATGAACTGTAGTCCATGAACATCTAAGGTGCCATAGGTTCGGCACAGCGGTTATAGAGCTAACAAAGACTTGTAGTCCATGAGCGGTAGTCCGCCGAACATCTGGAGTGCCATAGGTTCACCACCACGGTTATAGGCTAACAAGACTTGTAGTCCATGAACTGTAGTCCATGAACATCTGGAGTGCCATAGGTTCACCACCACGGTTATAGACTAACAAGACTTGTAGTCCATGAACTGTAGTCCATGAGCATCTGGAGTGCCATAGGTTCGCCACCACGGTTATAGGCTAACAAGACTTAGGTATAAGTTTCAAGAGTCAAGGCAGGCAACGTGCTCAATTCCTGGCAGTTTGACGGTCCAATATTTTGTTGGTTTCCACTCTGCCATGTCAAGATTTTACCCTCAACCTCTGGGGATTTCCCCAACCCAGAACTGACAACCCTCTCTCTGGAAGCCACCTCCAAATTTCCCCAGACCACAGGAAATGTGGTCTCAGAGGTGAGTCTCTGCAAACAAAGTTAAAAGTCAGAGAAAAACAGGGGGAACAGGCAAACAGTACTGTGCGCAAGGAAGGCTATTAAGCAGTAAACGGGAATTAAAAATGTGGAAAAGCCAAGCGTTAACGTTCCGTTTCATGTTATTGCCTGCTGGCTGAGGTTTCCCCTGAATTCCTGGCTCCCGGCTTTGGGACCAGCATATCAACCCAAAGGTCTTTGTTGCTTTGGGAATAAGCTGATACAGGAATTCTCCTGTATGTATCTGAAGACACGGATCGTAGCCGGATTCACACCAGCTCTCGGTGTGTGCTGATTGGAAAGGAACTCACAGAAGAAGAAGAAGAAGAAGAAGAAGAAGAAGAAGAAGAAGAAGAAGAAGAAGAAGAAGAAGAAGAAGAAGAAGAAGAAGAAGAAGAAGAAGAAGAAGAAGAAGAAGATAGAAGAAGAAGAAGAAGAAGAAGAAGAAGAAGAAGAAGAAGAAGAAGAAGAAGAAGAAGAAGAAGAAGAAGAAGAAGAGGAGGAGGAGGAGGAGGAGGAGGAGGAGGAGGAGGCGGCGGCGGCAGCGTTTGGATTTATATTCCCCCTTTCTCTCCTGCAAGGAGACTCAAAAGGGGCTTACAATCTCCTTACCCTTCCCCCCTCACAACAAACACCCTGAGAGGTAGGTGGGGCTGAGGGAGCTCTGAAGAACTGTGACTAGCCCAAGGTCACCCAATTGGCATGTGTGGGAGTGCACAAGCTAATCTGGATTCCCCAGATAAGCCTCCACAGAGCGGAGAATCAAACCCGGTTCCTCCAGATCAGAGTGCACCTGCTCTTAACCACTACGCCACTGTTGATTAGAGTCGATCAGCCCCTCCTAGCTTGCGGGCCACGTTGCGTTTCATCTCTTGCCACCCTGCGGTTGGAGCGAAGGCCGTGTCTGAAATTTTATCTCCTCTGCCGGCAGGATATTCGGCAGCATATGGCCGGGGTGTCCCACCGGTATTCAGAGGCGTGTTGGTCCCCCTCCTCTCCCAGATCAGAGAGACACGAGAAACACTGGCTGAATTTCATCATCAGCTCAGCTAACAGCCTGATGTTGTTGCGTATTTTGGAAATGATGAGAGTGGTGCTATGAAGCATTTAAAGTCCATGCCTGGAGGAAGGCAAGCCAAAGAAATGGGCAGCGATGTGTCTGGTTTGATTTCCGCCCGACGAGATAAGGTCCCAATTAGACAGGAAGTGATAATTATACTCCTTGCCTACGCAGATATTCGTTCTATTTAGCATGCCACAATGCCTAGTGCTTTGGCGGAAGAGGCTGTGGCTCAGTGGAAGAGCCTCCGCTTTGCGTGCAACAAGTCCCCGGTTCAATGCCCGGCATTGGCAGGTCAAAAAAGGACCAGGTAGGAAGTGATGTGAAACCGTGCCTGAGACCATGGAAAGCGACTACCAGCCGGAGTAGGCAATTCTGAGAACGACAGGCAAAGGACATGACTCAGTATGGCAGCTTGACGTGCAATAGCTTGAAGAACTCAGTTGGTGGAGAAGGTCTTTGATCCTTCCAGAAGGATCAAAGGGCGTGACGAGTCCTCAGGATTGCAAGGAATGTTCAAGTATGAGCAGTTCGTGTAACATGTGGATTATGCCCTCGGAGCTTTCTACGAACCAATAAACTCATCAGATGGGAGCAGATAAGAGGGGGACTTTGATGACTATTTTTGTCTTTGTGAGAAAGGGGAAAAAAGAACCCTTTTCCCATCTATTTTCCCAGTAGCATTTATTAACTTTTTAAAATAAATGCAGTGGACAATGTTGAGTCTGGCCAGCATCAATGTCATATGACTTGTTGTTTAGAATGAGAGTTCTTTGAAAAACACTGGAAATGAAATAACCATGAGATGAATTACTACCCTGGGCAGGATCATCTGAAATATTTTTCTCCCCCCCCCTCCAATTTGTAAATCCAAACTCCTCCTCCTCTTCTTCTTCTTCTTCTTCTTCTTCTTCTTCTTCTTCTTCTTCTTCTTCTTCTTCTTCTTCTTCTTCTTCTTCTTCTTCTTCTTCTTCTTCTTCTTCTTCTTCTTCTTCTTCTTCTTCTTCTTCGCTCATAGGTGTCAAACTTGCAGCCATCCAGATGTTATGGACTACAGTTCCCATCATCCCCTGCCAGCATGATGCTGGCAGGGGATGATGGGAACTGTAGTCCATAACATTTGCAGGGCTGCAGGTCTGACACCTGTGCTTTAGCATTTTATTACGGGTAAGATGGTAGCGGCTGTGGAGGGAATCCAGCCCCAAACAAAAGAACAGACAAGGCTGCCACAAACATATCACCGAAAAACGGTGATCACCTTCACCTCCTCCTCCTCCTCCTCCTCCTCCTCCTCCTCCTCCTCCTCCTCCACCTCCACCTCCACCTCCTCCTCCTTCTCCCTTCCTTCCATCCTGAAATCTCCAGGAATTTCCCAAGCCAAATGTGGCACCCCTATCACCCTGTGCCCCTGCTAATAGCCAGTGGAGACCTGGCAACCCTAAATAAAGTTCTGTTATTGTCCCAACTTTGCATATCACGCAAGCAACACACTTTGTCCACTACGCGCACATTGATTCCTCAGCTACAACGGCTCTATCAATTAGAACATCATTTTTCAACAGAAAAATGAAATCCTCGCTAATGGGGCTCATTAAACAGACAGCAAACAAAATTATTCGACCCTACTTCATTCTTTTGAATGTCACAGCACACCAATCAAAAGAAATATTTCTATCCATTCATACAATTAGCCGATGATAAAACCCCCCCTAATTAAATTAATCCCGTTAATTCGTGTCAATCATACGCACGTGCCCAACATGATTACAATGCGGAGTTACCAGTCCCTTTATCCGCATAACTGCCTCAAAATTAGCTCATTTGCTAAAGTGTGGACGTATTTAATCACTCGGGTCAAATATTAGCTGCTAATTCAGAAGGCATTCATTCCTAATATCCAACAAATCACTTCCCCCTAGACACACAGTCCGGAAGACAATGCTCACCAAACTTGGATATCAGAGAACAGGTCACAGATAGCAATTGAATTACCAATTACCCATTTGTTAAGACAGGAATTAGCAGCCAAATCAAATTCATTATACTTCCTGCACCCTTCCTCTGTTTATCAAGCCGAGAATACCAGATTTATGGTCTCAGGCAGGGAGAAAGAAAACTCCCCTTCGGATTCGCCCAACCACTCCAGTTAAACTTTCTTCTTAGCTAGGACCACCAATCTCCAAACAGGGCCTTAGTTGCTTTAGAGTAGACTAACTCTGGTCCTCCAGAGGTTCATGAACTTCAATTCCCATCAGTCCCTCCCAACATGAGCATTGGCCATACTGGCAAGGGCTGATGGGAACTGTAGTTCAGGAACAACTGGAGGGCCCGAGTTTGACACCTGTGCAAGTTTAGAGAGTTGGCTTTATGGCAGTGGTGGAGAACCTTTGGCACCCCAGATGTTATGGACTACAACTCCCATCAGCCACTGCCAGCATGGCTGATGGGAGTTGTAGTCCATAACATCTGGAGTGCCAAAGGTTCGCCACCAGGGCTCTATGGCATCCCGTCCCTGGCAACCCCAATCCCTTCCCATTTCTCCCCGCACTGCACATCTCAAACCAACAAGCCTGGGTTTCTCAGCATCCTCACCAAACTATAATCCCCAGCTGGTTGTGGTGGGTTTTCCGGGCTGCGTGGCCATGGTCTGGTGGCTCTTGTTCCTAACGTTTTGCCTGCATTTGTGGCTGGCATCTGCAGAGGTGTATCACAGAGAGAAGTCTATCACACACTGTGTCCAGGGAGAAGGGAATGTTTTAGTGGGGTATAAATTTTTCATGAACCAATCAGTAAGTGTTTGGGTGGAACTTGTTATGCAAAGGTAAGAACATAAGAACATAAGAACAAGCCAGCTGGATCAGACCAGAGTCCATCTAGTCCATCTAGTCCATCTAGAGTCCATCTAGTGGCCCACCAGGTGCCTTTGGGAGCTCACATGCAGGATGCAAAAGCAAGGGCCTTCTGTTGCTCCCGAGCACCTGGTCTGCTAAGGCATTTGCAATCTGAGATCAAGAAGGATCAAGATTGGTAGCCACAGATCGACTTCTCCTCCATAAATCTGTCCAAGCCCCTTTTAAAGATATCCAGGTGAGTGGCCATCACCACCTCCTGTGGCAGCATATTCCAAACACCAACCACACGTTGCGTGAAGAAGTGTTTCCTTTTATTAGTCCTAATTCTTCCCCCCAGCATTTTCAATGAATGCCCCCTGGTTCTAGTATTGTGAGAAAAAGAGAAAAATTTCTCTCTGTCAACATTTTCTACCCCATGCATAATTTTATAGACTTCAATCCTATCCCCCCTCAGACGTCTCCTCTCCAAACTAAAGAGTCCCAAACGCTGCAGCCTCTCCTCATAAGGAAGGTGCTCCAGTCCAGGTGTGGTTGATAGTATAGTATTGCAGGTGGGGTTTTTCAGTCCAGGGAGTGATTCACATTTGCAATCCCTGAAGCAGCAGTATACCCCACTAAAACATTCCCTTCTCACTGGACACAGTGTGTAACAGACTTCCCTCTGGGATACACCTCTGAAGATGCCAGCCACAGATGCAGTCGAAATGTTAGGAGCAAGATCCACCAGACCACGGCCACACAGCCCAGGAAACCCATCACAACCAGTGGAATCTGGCCGTAAAAGCCTTCGACAATATAATTCCCAGGATTCCTTGGGGGGAATCCAAAACAGTTAAAAGAGTGATACAACCCAACATCTATTTGAAGTACAGATTTACACACTCAGCCTCCGCCCAGGAGTCCTTTGTACCTGGCGACACAGAGCATCCCCATAATGCATAGAAATATTGGCCACTGAATGCTGTAGAACAGTGGCGGCAAACCTATGGCACGGGTGCCAGAGGTGGCACTCAGAGCCCTCTCTGTGGGCACACGCAAACACATCTAGGCTTGGCTGGCCCACTGGGCTCGATTATTAGCATTAAACCTAAGACCTAGTTTTGGGGAAGCAGTGTAGGTAACCCTGTTAAGCGCTGATAACCCCACGAACTTTCATGCAAAGAACTAAAGCGTGATCCTTTACCTGGGAGTAAGCTCTGTTGCTGGCAATGGGGCTTGCTTCTGCATAAACCCTCCTAGGGTTGTGATCCACCTGTTCGAAGAGTTGCACGGTTGCTTCAAAGCAAAGCCACTGACTACCACCAAGCTTACTCCCGAGTAACGCATGTCTCGGAGCCAACCATTTTTTCTAAACTAAAACTTCAGTATTCAGGTTAAATTGCCTTGTTGGCACTTTGCGATAAATAAGTGGGTTTTGGGTTGCAATTGGGGCACTCGGTCTCGAAAAGGTTCGCCATCACTGCTGTAGAAGGTAGGAAGACAAAGATCCCTAGATCAGAGTGGTTGGGTCCGTACGAATTAAGGCGAGCGGAAACACTGGAACAGGTCTTCTTTCATTGTCCGGTCTATGAAGCCCCTTCCGCACATGCAGAATAACGCACTTTCAATCCACTTTCAGAATTGTTTGCAAATGGATGTTGCTATTCCGCACAGTAAAATCCGGCTGCAGAGTGCATTGGAAATGGATTGGAAGTGCATTATTCTGCCTGTGCGGAAGGGGCCTGAGATTGAACTCCAGATAAGTCAGAATCCGAACAGGTCGCAAAGCTCTTGCCTGGGTCTCTACGAAAGTTTGCAAAACTCTGCACGTGCATGTGCAAAGTTCAACTCTATGTATCTGAACAGAAATGCCAAAGAGACATATAATACTGGCTCTGATGGGTTTCCCAGGCTGTGTGGCCGTGGTCTGGTGGATCTTGTTCGTAACGTTTTGCCTGCATCTGTGGCTGGCGTCTTCAGAGGTGAGAATGTTTAAACATTCCCTTCTCACTAGACACAGTCTGTAACAGACTTCCCTCTGGGATACACCTCTGAAGATGCCAGCCACAGATGCAGGCGAAACGTTAGGAACAAGATCCACCAGACCACGGCCACACAGCCCGGAAAACCCAGCACAACCAGTTGAATCTGGCCGTGAAAGCCTTCGACAAGACATATCATATTTTATAAGTTTGACGACCTTTCTTTTAGATGTCTTCTTTTATGCCAAGCTTGTATTATGACAATCTATATACAGAACAGAGTTCTTATTTAGAGTTTCAGCTGATTTGTGGGCCGGGGGGGGATTGCTGTGGGTGGGGTGAGGAGGCGGGAGAGCCTCTGTGGCCCGTCAAGGTGCCACCACTCCAGGAAGGGGTTGGAATGTCCTCCACCAATGGGGGAGCAGGACTAACTTTGTGAATCCTGCTTCCCCATTGGTGGAGAGTTCGTCACCAGGAGCAGCAGTGGCGTAGGAGGTTAAGAGCTCGTGTATCTAATCTGGAGGAACCGGGTTTGATTCCCAGCTCTGCTGCCTGAGCTGTGGAGGCTTATCTGGGGAATTCAGATTAGCCTGTACACTCCCACACACGCCAGCTGGGTGACCTTGGGCTAGTCACAGTTCTTTGGAGCTCTCTCAGCCCCACCCACCTCACAGGGTGTTTGTTGTGAGGGGGGAAGGGCAAGGAGTTTGTTAGCCCCTTTGAGTCTCCTGCAGGAGAGAAAGGGGGGATATAAATCCAAATTCTTCTTCTTCTTCTTCTTCTTCTTCTTCTTCTTCTTCTTCTTCTTCTTCTTCTTCTTCTTCTTCTTCTTCTTCTTCTTCTTCATCTTCTTCTTCTTCTTCATCATCATCATCATCATCATCATCATCATCATCATCATCATCATCATCATCATTACGGGTAAGATGGCAGCGGCTGTGGAGGGAATCCAGCCCGAAACAAAAGAACAGATGAGGCTGCCACAAACGTATCACCGAAAAACGGCAGGTCTCCGACAAGAGCCACCCTTATAAGGGAACCCACGGCTGAGATTGTCAGAAAGCAGGCGAGGCAGTGTGGAGCTGGCCTCATGGTGTAGCTGAGATGGGTGTGGCTGCCCCGAGTCTTTGATTTAAGACTGCCCTGGCAGAGAAGGGGCCAAGCATGAAAGGGAGGCGAGCAGTGAAATCCAAGCCAAACAGGATGGCAAGACTGCGGGCGCTGAGAGCTCAGAGACGCGCCAAGTACCCGGTGGGTAAACACAGGCATCGCCCCGTGGATGTCAGTCAGCGTCTCGGGTTCTTGTTTACCTGGCAGGCTGAAGCAACCCTCTCGGAATGAACACAGCTCTATTTGGTCTGCCCAGGCGGTGCCATCCGATCTCACAGAAAGACACGTTATGGTTTTGGGCATCTCTAAGCAGGTCTGCTCCACCCTTGAACATTTTGTGCCTGAGGGGATGAGGATTGGGAGCAAAAACCCCAGTTCAACTGAGAGGAGACGTCTGAGGGGGGATATGATAGAAGTCTATAGAATTACGCATGGGGTAGAAAAGGTTGACAGAGAGAACTTTTCTCTCTCTTTCTCACAATAATAGAACCAGGGGGCCTCCATTGAAAATGCTGGTGGGAAGAATTAGGACTAATAAAAGGAAACATTTCTTCACGCGATGCGTGATTGGTGTTTGGGATATGCTGCCACAGGAGGTGGTGATGGCCACTAACTTGGATAGCTTTAAAAGGGGCTTGGACAGATTTATGGAGGAGAAATCGATTTATGGCTACCAATCTTGATCCTCCTTGATCTCAGATTGCAAAGGCCTTAGCAGACCAGGTGCTCAGGAGCAGCAGCAGCAGCAGCAGCAGAAGGCCATTGCGTTCACATCCTGCAGGTGAGCTCCCAAAGGCTCGTTCTTATGTTCTTGTGTTCTTAAACTTCCCATCAAACCAAACTTTCTATGGGTTTCACTGACTGCAAAGGTATCACTGACTGCAAAGGTATATGCAGGTATCACAGCTCTTTGCAGAGGGGGATGCTGAGCAGGGGCGTACCACCCAGGAGGACACATGGGGTCATATGTCCCTGGGCTGTGGCCATTTAGTCACATGGGTGACCTTGGGCTAGTCCCAGTTCTTCGGCGCTCTCTCAGCCCCACTCACCTCACAGGGTGTTTGTTGTGGGGGGTGGGAGGAGAGAAAGGAGTCTGTAAGCCCCTTTGAGTCTCCTTACAGGAGAGAAAGGAGGGATATAAATTCAAACTCTTCTTCTTCTTCTTCTTCTTCTTCTTCTTCTTCTTCTTCTTCTTCTTCTTCTTCTTCTTCTTCTTCTTCTTCTTCTTCTTCTTCTTCTTCTTCTACTACTTCTTCCCTTAACCTCCTTCTGCTGTCCAGCACAGCGTTGCTTCAAATCCCCCCTGTGAACAGCTTCCTTCGGATGCCCTTCCCCATCACTTCGTGCCCCTTTCCTCAAGCTCACTCTTGACTCTGCATCCTCCCTTGAAAGTACCCCTCATCCTTCCACGCTTTTACAGTCCCCCCCCCCCGCCCCTCACCAATCCTCAGCCTGCTCCACAAATCAGGTGTGACTTTTAAAATCCCGGCCAAAACGACAACTTCCCCTGTAGTTAGCGAAGCCGGACTGCAAACTGCTTTGTTCCCTCGGCAACTGAACATTCTGTGCTGCCGTGGCAGCTCACCCAAACGTGGCCAGGGGCTTCACCACTCCTCCGTGCAATAAAAATAAGAGACTTGTTGAGTTCTCCCAAAGCATTCCATCCAGTAAATAACTCCGTAGAACAACATAGGGCAGAAAGAGCAGGAAGTCTTGGCTAAGCAGGGGGCCAAAATTTTTGTTCCATCCCCAAGGAAATACCGGGCAAGTTCCTTTTAATTTCAAAGCCTCTGGCAAGGTAGTGGAAGAAGAAGAAGAAGAAGAAGAAGAAGAAGAAGAAGAAGAAGAAGAAGAAGAAGAAGAAGAAGAAGAAGAAGAGGAGGAGGAGGAGGAGGAGGAGGAGGAGAAGGAGGAGGAGGAGGAGGAGTTTGGATTTATATCCCCCCTTTCTCTCCTGCAAGGAGACTCGAAGGGGCTTACAATCTCCTTGCCCTTCCCCCCTCACAACAAACACCCTGTGAGGTGGGTGGGGCTGAGAGAGCTCCGAGAAGCTGTGACTAGCCCAAGGTCACCCAGCTGGCGTGTGTGGGAGTGCACAGGCTAATCTGAATTCCCCCGATAAGCCTCCACAGCTCAGACGGCAGAGCTGGGAATCAAACCCGATTCCTCCAGATTAGATACACGAGCTCTTAACCTCCTACGCCACTGCTGCTCTCAGGTAGTGGCAACTTCACTTTTCTCTACATAATCATTAAGGCTAGGAACCTGGGAGCCAGCGTGGTGAAGTGGTTAAGAGCAGGTGAATTCAAATGTAGAGAACCGGGTTTGATTCCCCACTCCTCCACCTGAGTGGCAGAGGCTTATCTGGTGAACTGGATTTGTTTCCGTACTCCTACATTCCTGCTGAGTGACCTTGGGCTCGTCACAGTTCTCTCTGAACTCTCTCAGCCCCACTGACCTCACAAGGGGGAGAGAAAGGGAAAGGAGCTTGTAGGCCCCTTTGCGTCTCCTTACAGGAGAGAAAGGTGGGATATAAATCCAAACTCTTCTTCTTCTACCTGACGATTTGACAGTTGGAGCTGACATTCTCAGGAGTCTGCTCTGGATCCACACTGGAAAACTACCTGGTTGTGGATCTGTGGCCAAGCGTACACCAGCCGTCCATTATGCGGAGAAAGTCCAGGGAGTACATACTTCCAGTGGTGGGATTCAAATAATTTAACCACTGGCTGTTTACAAGCATCATTTTAACCACCGGTTCTGCCGAAGTGGCGCGAACCGGCTGAATCCCACCCGTGCATACTCCCCCCCCCCCAAATATCCAGGCTTGCAAAAGCCAGAGTTGCTCAACATGCAGATGGCTTCTGTTGCCCTTTTGCTTCTCACGACAGCGTCGAGCGCTTCTGGAAGTCTCCGATGGGCCCCAGCCTGGAAAAGGGGATGCCCCTGTCCAAAAGCTGATCCAGAACGGAAGCGAGCGCTCTTCCCCTTGACTTCCTGATTGTTCTTCCAACCCATGGCTTCCTCGAACTTCCACCCCACCGTTCTCCCATCGCACTCAAGGGGCCACTACCTGCAGTTCCCAAATGCTCTCCCGCCCAGACTCCCATCCTACTAAAACCACATACCTTTCGGAACGCACCTGAGACTCAGAACAGACAGCCAAACGGACGATGCTGATTTCCACTAGTAAGGTTGCTTGCCGCAGCCCTGAGCTTCTAAACCAGGATGAGGGCATCTGATACAGGATCCAACACGCTAACCCAGGGGTCTTCAAACTATGGCCCTCCAGATGTTCATGAACTACAATTCCCATCAGCCCCTGCCAGCATGGCCAAGTGGTACGGCTCATGGGAATTGTAGTCTATGAACATCTGGAGGGCCATAGTTTGAAGACTCCTGCGCTAACCCATCAGGAATGGAACTGATGCTCTAATGCACCGGTGTCAAACTCGCGGCCCTCCAGATGTTATGGACTACAGTTCCCATCATCCCCTGCCAGCAGGCAGGGGATGATGGGAGCTGTAGTCCATAACATCTGAAGGGCCACGAGTTTGACACCTGTGCACAGTAATGCTTCAACTACCAAATTCTGTTTCATTTTTTTTTAAAAGCCATACCTTCAGACTATGCAACCTTTCTATGGCATCTCCAATCCATGCCACCATCAGTGTCTCTCAAGCACGGCTCTAGAAGGTCCGGTTCTCCACCCTGTAGCATTCCCAAAGCTTTGACCTACACCCGTCAATGTCAGGCCTTTGCATTGCTAGTACACATCTCTGAAAACCCTTTCTTCTCCTCACTCTGGACTCGGAGACCCTCTCCCCACCCTTGCCCCAATAAAGCAAAAATCCTCTACACTAACACATAGACCAAGTCTATGCTCCACGCTTTCCTTTTGCATGCTCTCTGACCACGCTTCTCCATGGCTGGCTCTCCAGATGTGCTCTTTCCCCACTCGTCCTCTGCAGCAACCGCAGGGAGAAACTCGCGAAGGCGCAAGAGAAGCGAGGAGACTCACCCCCGGATTCCGGGTTGGTGTGCGACGGCAGGACGCCCAGCAGACAAGAGAACAGTAGCCGAAGAACCGACGGTTCGGAAAGAGGTCCGGAGCCCATGATGTTGCTTAGCAGGGGCTGGAGGTCCTGACCATCCCGTGGGCGCTGAGACAGCAGCAAGCGGAGGAGGCTGGGACTATAGACAGAGGCTGTCTGTTTTCAATTGAGGGTTCGGCTACTACTATATTTAATAAACTTGCTGCCGAGGGAGGGACGGACCGAGTTTCCCCACCAGTCACGAACCAGGCTGGGTTTAAAACAAGCATCTCTCAGATTACAAGTTAGTTCCCCTTCTTAAAGGGCAAGTGTCCCCCCCCTCTCTGCCCCAACCATTTCCCCTTCTAAAATACTTCATATAGTTCGCTCTTTCTCTCTCTCTCTCCTCGCCCCCCTGTCATAACTGTTTTGGGCCCTGGCCAGAGTTCTGGCAGGGAGCTCTGCTGCATATTTATTCCAGAGGGCTGGAACATGGAGAGATTTCTGGGGAGCAGGAGAAGCTGGCCTTTGGCGTAACTTTAGGAAGTAAGCGCCTTAAAAGAGGACTCCTTGGGAGTCAGAGACCCCGCAGTCTGAGCTCTTGGTCCAGTCCAGTCCAGTCCAGTCCATAGCCTTATAAATCATAGAATCATAGAGTTAGAAGAGACCCCAAGGGCCATCAAGTCCAACCCCCTGCCATGCAGGAACACACAATCAAAGTACTCCCGGCATACGTTCATCCAGCCTCTCTTTGAAAACCTCCAAAGAAGGAGACTCCACCACTCTCCGAGGCCGTGCATTCCACTGTCGAACAGCCCTGATGGCCTTTATTGGTATCACATAAATATTAGCAACACACAGATCCCAAAACCAAAGTTACATAGTTTAAAACTGGGTTGCAAAACTCCAAATACCGTATTATTAAAAAAGAACATAAGAACTAGCATGCTGGATCAGACCTGAGTCCATCTAGTCCAGCACTCTGCTACTCACAGTGGCCCACCAGGTGCCTTTGGGAGATCACAGGCAGGAGGTGAAAGCAATGGCCTTCTGCTGCTGCTGCTCCTGAGCACCGGGTCTGCTAAGGCATTTGCAATCTGAGATCAAGGAGGATCAAGATTGGTAGCCATAGATCGACTTCTCCTCCATAAGTCTGTCCAATCCCCTTATGAGAACATAAGAAAAGGGTCTGCTGGATCAGACCAGAGTCCCTCTAGTCCAGCACTCTGCTACTCACAGTGGCCCACCAGGTGCCTTTGGGAGCTCACCAGCAGGATGTGAAAGCAATGGCCTTCTGCTGCTGCTGCTGCTGCTCCCGAGCACCTGGTCTGCTAAGGCATTTGCAACCTCAGATCGAGGAGGATCGAGATTGGTAGCCATAGATCGACTTCTCCTCCATCAATCTGTCCAAGGCCTTTTTAAAGCTATCCAGGTTAGTGGCCATTATATGTTTCTCGCGGATCACGTCATAAAAAGGACAGTAAAAGAAAACGTGAATCACAATCTCAGCATCATTCGTCCTACAGGGACATAAGGAGGAGGAGGAGGAGTTTTGGATTTATATCCCACCTTTCTCTCCTGTAAGGGGACTCAAAGGGGCTGACAATCTCCTTGCCCTTCCCCCCTCACAACAAACACCCTGTGAGGTAGGTGGGGCTGAGAGAGCTCCGAGAAGCTGTGACTAGCCCAAGGTCACCCAGCTGGAGTGTGTGGGAGTGCACAGGCTAATCTGAATTCCCCAGATCAGCCTCCACAGCTCAGGCGGCAGAGCTGGGAACCAAACCTGGTTCCTCCAGATAAGATACGCGAGCTCTTAACCTCCTACGCCACTGCTGCTCCTTCTCTTCCTGAGGAACGTTCTGAAACCTTCCGTACAGTAACGCAGAAGGCGTAACATTAAAACTAGCTGACGAAACAGCTCTGCATTGGATAGGGCTCTGCAGGTAATAAGGATAATCAGCCGCTTGGCCATATTTAATCGGAATCCCCAAACCCGAGCGCTCTTAGTCGTCCTCTCGCTCTACTTGTCACAGGATGAAACCAGGACTTTGCAGAGAGCAGCAGTGGCGTAGGAGGTTAAAAGCTTGTGTATCTAATCGGGAGGAACCGGGTTTGATTCCCAGCTCTGCCGCCTGAGCTGTGGAGGCTTATCTGGAGAATTCAGATTAGCCTGTACACTCCCACACACGCCAGCTGGGTGGCCTTGGGCTAGTCACAGCTCTTCGGAGCTCTCTCAGCCCCACCTACCTCACAGGGTGTTTGTTGTGAGGGGGGGAAGGGCAAGGAGATTGTCAGCCCCTTTGAGTCTCCTACAGGACAGAAAGGGGGGATATAAATCCAAACTCCTCCTCCTCCTCCTCCTCCTCCTCCTCCTCCTCCTCCTCCTCCTCCTCCTCCTCTTCTTCTTCTTCTTCTTCTCCTTCTTCTTCTTCTTCTTCTTCTTCTTCTTCTTCTTCTTCTTCTTCTTCTTCTTCTTCTTCTTCTTCTTCTTCTTCTTCTTCTTCTTCTTCTTCTTCTTCTTCTTCTTCTTCTTCTTCTTCTTCTTCTTCTTCTTCTTCTTCTTCTTGTGGGCTGCATGATACATGCACTGAGAGTTTGGTTATGGAAATTCCGGCATCACTCCCTGTATTGGCAGCCAGAGTCCCTGGAATTATGGCTTCAGCAACATCTGGGACAGATAGACAGGTAGAGCTCCGGTAATGCCATGGCTACAAGCCGGGAAACTTGAGAACTGCTAGGCAAAAGAAAGGGTGCCACCTTTGGTATTTGTCTTGCTGATTTTTGTCGAGCATGCTTGTGTTGACAGAACGTTTCAAACCGGTCCACAAATACAACGCATCTCTGTGGAATGTAGTTGAGGTTGAATCTTTCAGGATCTATCGATGAAGACTGTGGAGCGTGGTAATCCAGGCGAGCCAGCAAACTGTGAGCGTGCACCCACAGGGTCGAGCGTGTTTGCGTTCACGGAATGTTCCAAACTGGCCTGCAAATACTCAGTCCGCTCTCGCGCTGCAACCTGGGAACTGTAGTTTGATCCGGGAAATTCTGAGCACGGCCACGTGCAAATCCTGTGGGATGCTGTCGTCCGCACAGGCGCAAAGGCCTATTTCCGTGGTGGCGAACCTTTGGCACTCCAGATGTTATGGACTACAATTCCCATCAGCCCCTTCCAACATGGCCAATTGGCCATGCTGGAAGGGGCTGATGGGAATTGTAGTCCATAACATCTGGAGTGCCAAAGGTTCGCCACCACTGCGCTATTTGGAATGTCGTTGACCTTGAATCTTTCAGGATCGATGAAAACTGTGGGGCATGAATAATCCAAGCTAGGTGGCAACCTGTAAGCATGTACCAACAGTGATCTACCACGAAGCCACGATCTTACCCCATACAGGGTACTGAAGGAACAACAGGTACTCAGAAAGCCAGCATGGGGTAGTGCAGGGGCCTGCCGCCTGCGGCTCTCCAGATGTTCATGGACTACAAATCCCATCAGCCCCTGCCAGCATGGCCAATTGGCTATGGGAGTTGTAGTCCATGAACATCTGGAGAGCTGCAGGTTGCAGACCTCTGGTGTAGTGGTTAAGAGTAGATAGATTCTCATCTCGAGAACCGGGTTTGATTCCCCACTCTTCCACATGAACTCTTAGCAGGATTTGTTTCTTTGCTCCTCCCCATGAAGCCTGCTGGGCGACCTTGGGCCAATCCCAGTTCTCTCAGAACTCTCTCAGCCCGCCCACCTCACAAGATGTCTGTCGTGGGGAGAGGAGTACCCCGAGGCAGGCAATTTTCAAATCGGCTGTGGATGAAAAACCCAATCGTCTCTAAAAAAAATCCATCCCAGCTCTCGTTATTTGGATACAGTCGTTGACGGCTTAGGGGGGGCTCTGGCTACCTTTTGTGTACACAGTTTCAAGACATCAGACCACCTTGAAGAAAGAGGCTGTTATGCTTGCTTCGACGGCCTCCGTGCGCGCAGCACGAGGTCGTATTGTAAAATATCCGCTATTGCAGCTGAGCCTTTCCCAGAAGTCACCCAAACCGGATTCTCATTGAACCTTCTTTTCCTTTTGGCCAACCCCACCGAACTGGTGTATTCTACAGCCCCACAACTTATTTGCTCCGCTTCTTGTTTGAAAGGAATCCTTCACTCGGGGGGCAACGTTGACCCCCCTGTTTGCGGCTGGCGTTTGCAACGCCTCCTAGTTTAGCAGCCCCAGCTAATTTAATTCATGAGTCCCTTATTTTTGCTTCCAAGTCATTAACAAAGACGTGAGATAAATCTGGTGCACGCCTGGTTCTCGTAGACTTTTATGACTATGTCCCAGCAGTGCAGTAAAATTCATTACTTAATTCCATTAGGGCATCGTTTTATCCAGACTTGCTGATTGGGACGGAATCAGTTTCACAAAGTATTCTCTTCCTGGCTTTTCCGGCTTCTTATTTACAGCGTTGCCAGTGACGGTTCTGTTTTCATAGAATCATAGGCCCCTTCCGCACACGCAAAATAATCCGTTTTCAAACCACTTTCACAACTGTTTGCAAGTGGATTTTGCTATTCCGCACAGCTTCAAAGAGCACTGAAAGCCGTTTGAAAGTGCATTATTCTGCATGTGCGGAATGAGCCATAGAGTTGGAAGAGACCCCCAAGGGCCATCGAGTCCAACCCCCTGCCGTTGCCCGTGAGTTTGCTTTTCGCCTTTTGTTGTCGTGGTTCTTAATAAAGAACCGGCATCAGAATTTAACATTTGAATGATTGGAATGAGAATAGAAGGTCAATCAAAAGGACAGAGGTCAGTTAAAGCAAGAATAGTATGGTGCAAGGATCAATTTGGGCATGGACAGTCTTGTGCAACAGTTAGAGTACTGGGGTAGGAGCTGGGTGACTCAGGTTCAAATCTCCGCTGAGCCATGAAGTTCATTGGGTGACTTAGGCTAGGGTTCGCAACACTGCTTAAATAGACTCCAGTTAACACTCTAGTTCAGTGATGGCGAACCTTTTGGAGACTGAGTGCCGGGGGCGGAGTGAGGGGAAACTATATCTGGGGCATGCGTGCGGCCTGTGCCCCTGCCACGCCCCCACCCTGCCCTGGAATGCCCACGGAATGTCCTAAAACACCCCCGTCCCCGGAATATCCTCACCACACCCCTGTAGGGGCGCGTGCCCGGTGCGTTGCGCACCCCTAGCCCCCTTGGCGTTATGCCACTGCCGAGTGGCCAACTTGGGCGACAGCTCACATGCCCACAAAGAGGGCTCTGAGTGCCACCTCTGGCACCCGTGCCATAGGTTCGCCACCACTGCTCTAGTTGGCTCGTCTCTTTACCATAGAGACTCAAGGAAACTCCTAGAGTGCTAGTGTGTGGAAGCCATTTTTTCCTTCGACCCCTCAATCCCTCGTGGGCCTGGAGACAAGTAATTCTCTGACCGAGTGGATAAGTGGGAATCTGGTTGCTCAGCCTAACCTATTTAGAGGTTAGTCGTGCTAGTCTGCAGTAGAAGACCTAGTTTTGAGTGCCGCAGCATCTAGGAGACCAATAAGATTTTCAAGGTAGGCGCTTTCCAGACTCAAAGCTTCCTTCGCCGGATACTTGACAAGCTTGTTGTGAGTACAAAAAGTGCAGAAGGTCTAAGCTGCCCAAAGGAAGGGTGGGATAAATTATAAGGGAGAGTCGGATGTAATCACAGTTCTCTCAGAACGCTTTCAGCCCCACCTACCTTACCAGGTGTCTGTTGCGGGGAGAGGAATGGAAGAAGTTTTGTAAGCTGCCTTGAGACGGGGTATAAAGGCGGGGTATAAATTCAAACTCCTCCTCCTCTTCCGCCTCCTCCTCCTCCTCCTCCTCCTCCTCCTCCTCCTCCTTCTTCTTCTTCTTCTTCTTCTTCTTCTTCTTCTTCTTCTTCTTCTTCTTCTTCTTCTTCTTCTTCTTCTTCTTCTTCTTCTTCTTCTTCTTCTTCTTCTTCTTCTTCTTCTCCTCCTCCTCCTCCTCCTCCTCCTCCTCCTCCTCCTCCTCCTCCTCCTCCTCCTCCTCCTCCTCCTCCTCCTCCTCCTTCTTCGTTGTCATCGTCGTCGCTGTCTTTGGCTGCGTTTGGACATATTTCAGATTTGAGGGATTCCTTGGCAAGGTGACTAGCAGGAAGAGAGATCAAGGCCTGCAGGGTGTGTGTGTGAATAAGCCTTATCCTTTTGGGCAAAGGGTGGTACCATGCCACCGGTGCTACCACCCAGAGAGAAAGCAGACCTCAGATTTGGCTCCTTGGTAGCTACCCCTACAGTCGGACCTCTACCATCCTGCCTCAGTCTATCTCATCTCTCTTTCTTGAATACCTCTGTCATTCCAACCATTGAAATAGCTTTGGGAGGGACAAAGGCTTAAATAGCTCCAAATAACATGTGATGCCGCGCTAGCTGCAGCTCTTTGCCGGAGGGTAGCGGTTAAAAATAAAAACCTAGCCGTGGAAACTTCTGCTGTAAGCAGAAGAGATTCTGAAACCTTTTTTCCTCTGGGGTTTCCTCCCCCCTGCCCACACCTCCAAAGGGACTCCATCTCTCTCCAGTCTGGAGAAATGTATGAATTCCGGCGAATTGGTGTGAATAGTCTGGAGGTGTTTTTCAGCCGAACGGTCGGCCTCTGAAGGGCTCCTTCCCTGCGGGCCTTCCATTTTAGCCCGCAGCCTCGATGACTGTGTTTTGGGTTTTAAAAAATGGCAATGTAGAACAACAAGACAACATTACGCACGGCGTGTGCTGCCCAGCCCTAAATCTGTTGAGAACTGATCGCCTGAAAACAACTCTTGGCCTGGCAGGTGGTTTCTCCTCCTGCCTTGGATCTGAACACATGACTCTGTGTTGCTGGGCAAGCTGAGCACGGCTTCATCTTCCAGAAGGAAAGGTGCAAGTGAATGTGCCGGGGTTGGAGAAACCGCAATGCACCCCCACGTGACCCCCTTCTGAACAGGGAGCCAGAGCAGGTCTGTTCAGGGCTTTCCGCACTGACAGAGTTGTACTGGTTTCTATCTAGGTTCACCTCAGTGTATCTGCACTGCAACTGAGCTCAGCATTGTTTTGTCTCAGTTCCCCCCCTCAGAACTGCGACATCCCTGTCACAGTTATGAACTGCACCTTTCTGCTGGAACAAGGTCGATACCGCTTCGAAGCTTCGAAGTGCGGATGCATCGAAACGACACCTCATCCGTTCAACCAATCAGGAGCCGCTTTTGTGGCATGCGCAGAACGGGAGAGTCGTGGCGGGCATGTAACTGTAAACTGTAAAAACTGTAAAAAAAAAACCCAAACGCTCCTGTTTCCCATGGTAACACAAGCTCCAATCATGCTCGAGGAGCGAAACAGGCACCAAGATGATCCCGCCCACTTAGCTCGGTTCCAGGGGGCCAAATAAGTTGCTGTGCGGACAGCTTGGAATCGCCCCCCACTGAAAGGAACTGAGTCGACCTTAGCTCCCTTCTGTAGTGCAGAAAGCCCCTTCATCTTGTCCCCTCCTTCAAGCCCTTTTGACACCTGGGGCGTGCCCATTTGCCTTCCTCTACCCTGCAGCCTTTTGGGGCTGAGTCCCAGCTGATGAGGGACCAGTAGTGTGCCTCCCGAGTGATTTCTGCCTTATTACTCTCCTTCCCTAGCTCAGTATGGAGCTTCCTCAGAGCTGATTGACAGATAACCGGCTGTCCAAGAGCCAACTGTCATTACGTGCCTGACTGTTGAGCCAGGGTGCCAACTTTGGGTTAGGAAATTCCTTGAGATTTTAGGGGTGGAGGATTTGAGGAGGTTCCTCCTCAAACAGGCAGGATTTCAGGAGGTTCCTCAGCGGGGCATAATACCACAGAGTCCGTCGTCCAGAGCAGCCATTTTCTCCAGGGGGACAGATCTCCGGAGATCAGCTGTGACACGAAGCCCCAACTGGAAATGAGCGGCGCTGATCCCTTTTGATTGCCTGACTCTGGCAAACATCCGTCCTTGATCTGCCCATCAAAGCCACGGAATCTGATTAGTGCCGAAAGGATTTGGGTCCTTTCAAAAAGGCCCGAAGGATTCGATTCGCACCTGACCGTACGAAGGGCCAAAATGCCGGAACTGCAAGGACAGAGAAAAGTCAGCTAGTGGGTTTGACGGGCGTGGAGGTAGTTAAAAATACATCTTCATTAGCCAGGGGCAGCTGCTGCTCTTGAGAGGGCTGGAAACAGTTGTTAGTCGGACGCTGCTAACGAAACGGACAACGGCACGGAGGAATAGCAGTATGAATCCCTTCTGTAATTAACTTCCCTTATCGAGCCTCTTTGTTATTTGAATTCATCGAGTCCCCAGTGTAAACTCATAGAAGGCCAGAATTAGTTGTTACATCAGACAGAGGGCTACCTTGAAAACAACATTCTGGAGTTTCTTCCGTCTCCCCCTTCTTCTTGTAAGAACATAAGAACATAAGAACTAGCCCGCTGGATCAGACCAGAGTCCATCTAGTCCAGCTCTCTGCTACTCGCAGTGGCCCACCAGGTGCCTTTGGGAGCTCACCTGCAGGAGGTGAAAGCAATGGCCTTCTCCTGCTGCTGCTGCTCCCGAGCACCTGGTCTGCTAAGGCCTTTGCAATCTGAGATCAAGGAGGATCAAGATTGGGAGCCATAGATCGACTTCTCCTCCATAAATCTGTCCAAGCCCCTTTTAAAGCTATCCAGGTGAGTGGCCATCACCCCCTCCTGTGGCAGCATCTTCCAAACACCAATCACACGTTGTGTGAAGAAGTGTTTCCTTTTATTAGTCCTAATTCTTCCCCCCAGCATTTTCAATGAATGCCCCCCTGATTCTAGTATTGTGAGAAAGAGAGAAAAAGTTCTCTCTGTCAACATTTTCTACCCCATGCATAATTTTATAGACTTCAATCATATCCCCCCTCAGACGTCTCCTCTCCAAACTAAAGAGTCCCAAACGCTGCAGCCTCTCCTCATAAGGAAGGTGCTCCAATAATGTAATGCCCAGTGATACAGAACTGCTCAAGCAAGAGCCCACAAACACTATATGGCTAGAAGCCTCTGGGGGCCAGTAGCAATTTGAGTCGAGTCAATCTGCCCCAGATGCGTACCAAGGGGGGAAAGCGCCCGGTGTACTGGTACGTCCTCCGCCCCCCCGCCCCAGAACACCCCTGTGAAGCCCCAGGAAGCCCCTGCCACGCCCCTGGAACGCCCTCCCCACACAGGGGCACGCGCCCGGTGCATTGTGCCCCCCGCGGTCCCCTTGGAGCTACACCTCTGATCTGCCCCTTGGCTTGCAGGCTCACTGTCTGATAGCACTTGGCTGCTTACAGCATCTGGAAGGGACAAGAAAACAACAGCCAAAGAGAAGCTACTGGGTAGCTGTAGCAGCTACTGGGTCTGACAGCTGCTACGGTCACCTCGAGGCTTCTGATCTTCTGAAAGATAGCTCTGTATGATCTGGTTACAGGGTACGTGTCCTATTTGTTCTTAGGGTGCCCAGATGCCACAGAAGAAAGAGAACGAACCCTTTACAGATTGCAGAAGAGGGGATTTCTACAGATTTTCTTACCCTTTATGTAACACAATCCTGACTGCGACTCCATTTCCCACGCAGCGCTGTCCAGTGTCTGGGAACCGTCTTCCTTCTGAAATGTGTTTAACACGCAGCCTACAGGTCTAAACCTGCATCCCCCGTGGCCACGATGCCTGCCCGTTCTGAGCCTCGTTTATCACAATCGAAAGCCAATGGCTACCACGTTATTCTTGAAAAGATTGAAAAAGTGCAGAGAAGGGCAACGAGGATGATTGAGGGACTGGAGCACCTTCCTTATGAGGAGAGGCTGCAGCGTTTGGGACTCTTTAGTTTGGAGAGGAGACGTCTGAGCAGGGATAGGACTGAAGTCTATAAAATTATGCACAGGGTAGAAAATGTTGACTGAGAGAAATTTTTCTCTCTTTCTCACAATACTAGAACCAGGGGGCATCCATTGGAAATGCTGGGGGGAAGAATTAGGACTAATAAAAGGAAACACTTCTTCATGCAACGTGTGATTGGTGTTTGAAGTATGCTGCCACAGGAGGTGGTGATGGCCACTAACCAGGATAGCTTTAAAAGGGGCTTGGACAGATTTATGGAGGAGAAGTCGATCTATGGCTCCCAATCTTGATCCTCTTTGATCTGAGATTGCAAATGCCTTAACAGTCCAGGTGCTCGGGAGCAACAGCCGCAGAAGGCCATTGCTTTCACCTCCTGCAGGTGAGCTCCCAAAGGCACCTGGTGGGCCACTGCGAGTAGCAGAGAGCTGGACTAGATGGACTCCGGTCTGATCCAGCTGGCTTGTTCTTATGTTCTTATGTTCTTAAATCAGCTCCTGACTCACGCTGTTTTTCGTGCCCCCTTTGCTTAGTACAGGGAACGGTGGTGAACAGAACAGCCGCGAGGTCTGCTAAAAATGCCCGAGGTGGTCAAACAGGCCTCCAAGAATCTTATTGTTAAATTCCGCATGACACCATCGGGGGGGGGGGGGGGGAAACGGTTGGCATTTGCTGAATGTTGACAACCGCCAACCTGTTCCAGCGTTCTGGGCAGAGACAAATTGCAGCTCCCGCTCACAGTGGCGAACTACACCCGGCTGACGGTGCTGAGTCACTGCTTAGTCACGCTTTGCGAGTTCCCTCTGCCTTTCCTTTTATGAGAAAAGCAGCCAGACCTGCCTCCGGGGAGTTGACCAAGCCAGGCTCGATCCAGCGGTTGGGAGGTGCCCTGTATCTTTGTGGTCGTCAGTTTTCCGAGGCACGTTGTGCGTCTCCGTGCAGCTGGATGCTTGCGCGGGCAAAGTGCGGAGAAGGGTTGCCGCGGGCACGAGGGCGAAGGCGCCTGCATCACGGTAGCTGTCCAACTGGGGAAGAGATCCTTGGGAGCAGCAGGGGCGTAGGAGGTTAAGAGCTCATGTATCTAATCTGGAGGAACCGGGTTTGGTTCCCAGCTCTGCCGCCTGAGCTGTGGAGGCTTATCTGGGGAATTCGGATTAGCCTGCACACTCCCACACATGCCAGCTGGGTGACCTTGGGCTAGTCACAGCTTCTTGGAGCTCTCTCAGCCCCACCTACCTCACAGGGTGTTTGTTGTGAGGGGGGAAGGGCAAGGAGATTGTAAGCCCCTTTGAGTCTCCTGCAGGAGGGAAAGGGGGGATATAAATCCAAACTCCTCCTCCTCCTCCTCCTCCTCCTCCTCTTCCTCTTCCTCTTCCTCTTCCTCTTCCTCTTCCTCTTCCTCTTCCTCTTCTTCTTCTTCTTCTTCTTCTTCTTCTTCTTCTTCTTCTTCTTCTTCTCTTGACGTGGTTGGAATGCACCTGTCAGGGTAGAACCACGAGCTGTGGCATCCGCCCACTAGCCTCCGAGACACCCCATTTGCTCTGTTGTGATCTAGCCCAAGGTCACCCAGCAGGAACGTCGGAGTGCGGAAACACATCTGGTTCACCAGATAGGCCTCTGCCACTCAGGTGGAGGAGTGGGGGATCAAACCCGGTTCTCCAGATTAGAATCCACCTGCTCTTAACCACTACACCACGCTGGCTCTCACACAACACACGGCATGTGGAATGCAGCCAGAAAGACCGACAAGCGGGCACACGGCTACAGCCTATAAAAGGTAAGTTGGGACGACATGTGAAAAACACGCGTGTAGAAAGACCAAGACCACAGCAGACATCTGCAGAGTCCAACAGATGTGCACATTACTTGGGTGTGTGCGCTATTATGGAAATGCATGCTCTCAAAGATTAAGCCCGGATCAGCTGGATTCCCCCCCACCCCCCCGGCTTGCTTTCTTCCGTTCTGGCAGCTGAGCCAGGCTTCGCAATTCTGGTCAGGCCAATAGCATTCAGGAGAGAGCCTGCCACCCGATGAATTGGGGTTTTTTTTGCAAAGGATAGAACAAAGTATGGACAGGGTGCCCCCCTCCTCTTGACCAAGCCACCCTTTTGGGGCCTTGGCCTGCTGGGAGACGCTCCGGAGAAGCCATTCCTGGCAGATTTGTTTGCCTTGCGAAACTGCGGGTTTGTTTTTCTTTCCAGCTCAAACATCTGGACCGATGTGGGGGAAGAGTAAACCACGGCAGACCGACGCGGCTGAGGAGCTTTTCTTCTTTCAATGGAAGCTATTCATTTGAGGCCTTCCAATGGGACCCGCCCTTCAGAGGAACTTTGGTGGTCAGACCTGCAACCGAGCGGCCCGATCCTGCCGGCTGGGGTGATTTGCTTCCCTCGTCCTTTTCAGGGCTCAGAGATTCACAGACTTTCTCAGTCGTACAAACCCGTTTCTAAATACAGGAGAGGTTGGGAATGCTAGAAACAGTGAGGGTTGTTGCGGGTTTTTCATGGCTGTGTGGCCGTGGTCTGGTAGTTCTGGCTCCTAATGTTTCACCCGCATCTATGGCTGGCATCTTCAGGGCATTTATTGTTGTATGTGTATTCCTACACCATGTCCACGTAAGTTAAAGAGACACACTTTGTTTGAATGTGAAATTGGCTGTAAACGGGGGACTGATTTATGTATTATTTGCACTGCATAAAGGATGAACGCTTTTCATATATTTTGACAAAAGCAAATAATTGGGGGGAATTTTCATGCACATATGAAAAATAACAAGTCTGAATGTATCTCTTACACTACGCAATATTTTATTATCGTGATTCTATTTAGCGTAGCCTGGTTGCAAAGGTGGCATTTGATATTAGATCTTCAGAGGTGCGTCATGGTAAGATGCGCCAGGCATCTTCCCCGTGAAGTACCTATGAAGATGCCAGCCGTAGAGGCAGGCAAAACGTCAGGAGTGAAAAGTACCAGATCACGGCCATGCAGTCTGGAAAACCCACAACAGCCAGGTGATTCTGGTCAAGAAGAAGAAGAAGAAGAAGAGGAAGAAGAAGAAGAAGAAGAAGAAGAAGAAGAAGAAGAAGAAGAAGAAGAAGAAGAAGAAGAAGAAGAAGAAGAAGAAGAAGAAGAAGAAGAAGAAGCACCTTTCTTATGAGGAGCACCTTCCTTATGAGGAGAGGCTGCAGCATTTGGGACTCTTTAGTTTGGAGAGGAGACGTCTGAGGGGGGGATAGGATTGAAGTCTATAAAATTATGCATGGGGTAGAAAATGTCGACAGAGAGAATTTTTTCTCTCTTTCTCACAATACTAGAACCAGGGGGCATTCATTGAAAATGCTGGGGGGGGGAAGAATTAGGACTAATAAAAGGAAACACTTCTTCACGCAACGTGTGACTGGTGTTTGGAATATGCTGCCACAGGAGGGGGTGATGGCCACTAACCTGGATAGCTTTAAAAGGGGCTTGGACAGATTTATGGAGGAGAAGTCGATTTATGGCTACCAATCTTGATCCTCTTTGATCTGAGATTGCAAATGCCTTAACAGACCAGGTGATCGGGAGCAGCAGCCGCAGAAGGCCATTGGTTTCACATCCTGCATGTGAGCTCCCGAATGCACCTGGTGGGCCACTGCGAGTAGCAGAGAGCTGGACTAGATGGACTCTGGTCTGATCCAGCTGGCTTGTTCTTATGTTCCTATGTTCTTAAGAAGAAGAAGAGGAGGAGGAGGAGGAGTTTGGATTTATACCCCACGTTTCTCTCCTGTAAGGAGACTCAAGATGGCCCACAAGCTCCTTTCCCCTTCCTCTCCCCACAACAGACCACAGAGGTTTCATCTCTACTTCCACCTATCTGGCTCCCATCTCTGCCTGGAGGCAGAGTGTGGGGTGTTATAAAGTAAAGTTTCCCCTTCAGCCTCTTTTGTGGGGTAGTTTGCCATTGCTTTCCCCGGCTATTATTTACCCCCTAGCTATGAGCTAGGTACTCATTTACCGACCAAGGAATGCACTGATGGCTGAATTGACCCTGAGCCAGCCACCAGGGTATCTGACCCACAGGGGGCTCAAACTCCTGACCGTGTGAGCGGCAGTGCAAGCACTTAACCACTCCGCCACGCGGCTCCTAGGGGTGTTACATAGGTGCTCAATAGCTTAGGAACTTCTACAGCATATCAATTCCAGCCAGCCGGCCCTCCGCAGCAGCCCGCCCATCGGCCACACACACGTGCGCACACACACAGAGACCATTCATTAGAGCCACAACCATGGCAATCTGGAAATAAACACTGTTTCCTCCCAACCAACTTCTCCGTCACCTCGGCAACCTCGGAGCCAAGCGGAACACGAGAAGAGAAGACATTCCAAAAAAAGAAGGAGAAAAGGAAAGCAGCTCAGAGATCGTTTTTGAGGAGGGCCTGGGAGGCCGGTTTGAAATTTGCACCCGCTGCTTTGGCCGAGCAGAAAAGAAGCGGCGCAGGCGACTGACTCGAGTGAGCCCCGTTTGAACGGACGCCGGTGAAAGGGAGCTGCTGCCATGTATAGGGCTATAGACGTGGCCTGGGGTTACGACTGATCTCCTGGAGAAAGGGGTGGACTCCAGTTTTGTGGGGTGGACTCCACGGCGTTATAACGCACTGGGACCCCTCCCCTCCCCAAGCCCCAAGAGTGGCGTAGGAGGTTAAGAGCTCGTGTATCTAATCTGGAGGAACCAGGTTTGATTCCCCGCTCTGCCGCCTGAGCTGTGGAGGCTTATCTGGGGAATTCAGATTAGCCTGTGCACTCCCACACACGCCAGCTGGGTGACCTTGGGCTAGTCACGGCTTCTCGGAGCTCTCTCAGCCCCACCCACCTCACAGGGTGTTTGTTGTGAGGGGGGAAGGGCAAGGAGATTGTCAGCCCCTTTGAGTCTCCTACAGGAGAGAAAGGGGGGATATAAATCCAAACTCCTCCTCCTCCTCCTCCTCCTCCTCCTCCTCCTCCTCTTCTTCTTCTTCTTCTTCTTCTTCTTCTTCTTCTTCTTCTTCTTCTTCTTCTTCTTCTTCTTCTTCTTCTTCTTCTTCTTCTTCTTCTTCTTCTTCTTCTTCTCCTCCTCCTCTTAGGTAGGGGTGATATGGGAAGAGGCGGTCTCATAGATAGGGGCGATATGGGGAGAGGCGGTCTCATAAGTAGGGGTGATATGGGGAGAGGCGGTCTCATAGGTAGGGGCGATATGGGGAGAGGCGGTCTCATAGGTAGGGGCGATATGGGGAGAGGCGGTCTCATAGGTAGGGGCGATATGGGGAGAGGCGGTCTCATAGGTAGGGGCGATATGGGGAGAGGCGGTCTCTTGGTAAGGGGTGATATGGGGAGAGGCGGAAGAAGAAGAAGAAGAAGAAGAAGAAGAAGAAGAAGAAGAAGAAGAAGAAGAAGAAGAAGAAGAAGAAGAAGAAGAAGAAGAAGAAGAAGAAGAAGAAGAAGAAGAAGAAGAAGAGGAGGAGGAGGAGGAGGAGGAGGAGGAGTAGGAGTTTGGATTTATGTCCCACCTTTCTCTCCTGTAAGGAGGCTCAAGGTGGCTTACCAGCTCCTTTCCCTTCCTCTCCCCACAACAGACACCTTGTGTGGTAGGTGGGGCTGAGAGAGCTCTAAAGAACTGTGACTAGCCCAAGGTCACCCAGCAGGAATGCAGGCATGCAGAAACACATCTGGTTCACCAGATAAGCCTCTGGCACTCAGGTGGAGGAGTGGGGACTCAAACCCGGTTCTCCAGATTAGAGGTCCCTCCCCTCCCTACCCCCCACTTTCCCAGGCTCTATCCTCAAATCCCCAGATCCTTTTGGATCAGGCCCTGACAGAATCTCTGGGGCTTGAAGCTGCCCCACTTCTGGCCATGCTGATACCAGACCTGGTGATGGAACCCAAAGGGCAGCAGATCCTGGCTCAGGCTCCTGCGTCAAGCTTCGGTCTTACACATGTTCCTTCTGGGTGACTTTGGGCTAGTCACATTTCTTTGGAGCTCTCTCAGCCCCATCTACCTCACAAGGCTGTTGGGGAGAGGAAGGGGAAAAGAGTTTGTAAGCTGTCTTGAGTCTTCTTAAAGGAAGAAGAAGAAGAAGAGTTTGGATTTATATCCCCCCTTTCTTTCCTTGTAGGAGACTCAAAGGGGCTGACAATCTCCTTGCCCTTCCCCCCTCACAACAAACACCCTGTGAGGTAGGTGGGGCTGAGAGAGCTCCGAGAAGCTGTGACTAGCCCAAGGTCACCCAGCTGGCATGTGTGGGAGTGCACAGGCTAATCTGAATCCCCCAGATAAGCCTCCACAGCTCAGGCGGCAGAGCTGGGAATCAAACCCGGTTCCTCCAGATTAGATACACGAGCTCTTAACCTCCTACGCCACTGCTGCTCCTTAAACATGTTTCCACTTCTGCTCCTTAAACATGTTTCCAACTGATATCTTCCCAGGGTTTCCAGTGGCGCCGTTCTGCTGCGACCCCCCCGATGCCAACGGCCAAGCGGAAAGGCCACAAGAAAGTGGGCTACGGCTCCTCCCTTCCAAGGCTTCCAAGCACAGCGCCGGCAGGCCACAGAGGGTACGCCTCGATCAGTGCTAAATTCAAAGGTGAGTGCTGCATCTGGGGAGACGGGTGGAAGGACCCCAAGAATAGGTGCGTGCGAATTTCCGATTCGGGTATATTGGACCTGAAAAATTTGGCATTCCCGAATATTCCTGAATTCCCACATCAATACGTGGGGAGGGGAGGGTTGGGGGGGGGGGACACACGAATATATTTGGTTCTATTATAACCTATAAGGAATCTTTCCTGTGATATGGGCAATTTTGCTGTAAGTGGGAGCAGCAGTGGCGTAGTGGTTAAGAGCAGGTGAACTCTGATCTGGAGGAACCAGGTTTGATTCCCCGCTCTGCCGCCTGAGCTGTGGAGGCTCATCTGGGGAATTCAGATTAGCCTGTACACTCCCACACACGCCAGCTGGGTATCCTTGGGCTAGTCACAGTTCTTTGGAGCTCTTCAGCCCCACCCACCTCACAGGGTGTTTGTTGTGAGGGGGGAAGGGCAAGGAGATTGTGAGTCCCTTTGAGTCTCCTGCAGGAGAGAAAGGGGGGATATAAATCCAACTCTTCTTCTCCTCCTCCTCCGTCTTCTAAATGTTCAAAATAATTTCTCTAATATCTGCCATTCTGGTTTCATTTCAGGCCCAGGGCCCGGGAAATACAGCCGGCAGCCTTGCACTGGCATTAAGAACCATGACTTCACGAAGTTTGCCGAGCCGGCCTTCTCGATGCGAGTCAAATCCTCGGAAAGAAGTAAGAGGGAGCAGAGAGAATGGGTCGTGTTGCCATTCCTGGGTTGGGGAGGGGGGAGGAGACTTGTGGGTTCTTGGCCTTGACAATGGCCAGTCCCACTAGTTTTTTAGCAGCAAAATAAAACAGGAACCCAGCGGCATCTTGAAGGCCAACACCAAATATTGCAGTGTAAGGCAATGTAATAGACGGAAGGCAATGCAATAGAGTAAGGCAATGCAACGGTGTAAGGCAATGCAATAGACAGAAGCAGCATCAAGTGTCCACAGGACGGGTTTGGCTTAAAAAAAATAGCAAATAAAATTAAATTGTGTTGATGGTGAGAAGGGGTGGATGATGGTCTGTGTGGATCTTTGCCCTCACGGAATGAGTAGAATCTACCGCTTTGCCATGGAGAGAAACACATCTTATTGTGATATACCTCTGAAAGTGCCAGCCATAGATGCGGGCAAAACGCTAAGGACAAAAACTCCCAGATCTTAGCCACACAGACCGGAAAACCCACAAGAGCCAGTGCAATGAAAGGGACCTCAGATCCTCGCAAGTAAGGTGAGTGTTCCCCAGACGCTGACGTGTATAACCAAAACCAATGCCAATCCTGTTGCCAACGAAGAAGTCTGCGACCTTGGAATGCACGGCGTGGCATAGCTTCTTTGAAAGATACACTTGTTTGAAAGACAGGCTCCTCTGAAGGATACCCTGCCGTCTACATTCCACTTGGGGCGTGACCAGAAAAGCACAGAAAATATCCTTTGAAGCCTTCCGGGCTTCATTCGAGGGTCCAGAATCAGAAGAAGAACATCAGATTATGGGTGAACGGGTGCCGGGCGGATTCGAAGAGGTGTCCATCTGAGATCTTTAGAAGGCCCATCACGTGCCTTATCAACCTCGGCATCTTAAGCCACTCAAACATTTTGGCGATACACCAACGCAGGATGCAGATAGACGTTATCGTCAGCTGCGCGACGGCTGGAAGCAACTATAGCAGTGGTGGCGAACCTATGGCACGGGTGCTAGAGGTGGCACTCAGAGCCTTCTCCGTGGGCACGCGCAAACAGAGTCGCCCACCCCCCACACATCTAGGCTGGCCTGGGCCGCTGGGCTCAATTATTAGCATTAAACCAAAGATCTAGTTTTGAGGAAGCAGTGTAGGTAACCCTGTTAAGCGCTGTTAAACCCCACCGATTTTCATGCGAAGAACTAAAGCGCGATCCTTTACCTGGGAGTAAGCTCAGTTGCTGGCAATGGGGCTTGCTTCTGAGTCAACCCTCCTAGGGTCGTGATTCACCCATTGGAAGGGTTGCACAGTTGCTTCAAAGCAAAGCCACCAACTACCACCAAGCTTACTCCCAAGTAACGCACGCTTCGGAGCCAACCGTTTTTTTCTAAACTAAAACCTCAGTATTCAGGTTAAATTGCCGCGTTGGCGCTTTGTGATAAATGTGGGTTTTGGGTTGCAATTTGGGCACTCGGTCTCGAAAAGGTTCGCCATCACTGAACTATAGTAACTTCCATTGTTACGATTTGAGAGGGCAGCTATGTCCGCCTGCAATAGGTCTCGATCTTTTGGATTTCATTCTTCCTGTCACCATGATGACCAGCACCAGAAGTTGGGAGCTGGAGTCCCGTAAGAACATAAGAACATAAGAACAAGCCAGCTGGATCAGACCAGAGTCCATCTAGTCCAGCTCTCTGCTACTCGCAGTGGCCCACCAGGTGCCTTTGGGAGCTCACCTGCAGGAGGTGAAAGCAATGGCCTTCTGCGGCTGTTGCTCCCGAGCACCTGGACTGTTAAGGCATTTGCAATCTCAGATCAAAGAGGATCAAGATTGGGAGCCATCAATCGACTTCTCCTCCATCAATCTGTCCAAGCCCCTTTTAAAGCTATCCAGGTGAGTGGCCATCACCACCTCCTGTGGCAGCATATTCCAAACACCAATCACACGTTGCGTGAAGAAGTGTTTTCTTTGATTAGTCCTAATTCTTCCCCCCAGCATTTTCAATGGATGCCCCCTGGTTCTAGTATTGTGAGAAAGAGATTCTGTCGACATTTTCTACCCCATGCATAATTTTATAGACTTCAATCCTATCCCCCCTCAGCCGTCTCCTCTCCAAACTAAAGAGTCCCAAACGCTGCAGCCTCTCCTCATAAGGAAGGTGCTCCAGTCCCTCAATCATCCTCGTTGCCCTTCTCTGCACTTTTTCTATCTCTTCGTCCCCCGGGATCATTTCAATATTCAGCAGGACGCCCCCCCCCCCCCAGCAACGGAACTCTCTGCAACACATTTTGTTCCTTCTGTGACGGTCAGCTGCCCTTCAAATGATAACTTGGCCTCGACTTCCTGTGACTCAGACTTTTTTCCTTTCCAGTAAAAGCTTCCTGAACGTCAGGTTCCAGGCAGCTATGGGAGATAACCCCTTATCTGTACCTTTCTCCAGCTTATCGCCAGAACGTTTCAAATCACATTTTTTAATTTCAAGATGCTAAATTCAAGAAGGAATGAGATGCGTCTTCAAAACCACTAGATCTCGGCAATGGCCCCCATAAGTACTCAAACAAACAAAGAACCTTTATTGGCATAACAACATTATATACGCAGATCCGCTTAACCAAGTAGAGGGAAGCTAAAATAAATGTACAGGTAGAGAGGCTGATGTTCAGGATTTGCTCCTAAAGCGCTGTTTTATATACAAATCCAAAAATCTGGTGACTGCGCCGTTTGCATCACTACTGGGGCTGTCCAACAGAAAGGTAATCTTTTGCAAGTCAGATGCATGCTCTTTTTTGAGTAGCAGGGGTGACAAGTATTTGACTCTGGGTACTGCATAAAGTGGACAATAAAGTAAAATGTGGTCTATAGAGTCAACACAATTCCCATTGCATATGCATAGCCTTTGGTGGCAAGGGGTTTTAGTGAATCTCCGTGTTGATACGGCTGGTGGAAGGGCATTGCAACGGGCCAACATCATTGCTCTATGGAACCTGGGCACGGTTATCTGGTGCAGGTATTGAGCCCCCTTATTACCAATGTAGGTGATACCTAGAGCTAAAGGAGAACAAGTCCTGGAAGCCTTTTCCAGTAGGATCTGATGTTCCTGGTCAAACAGCCTTCTCTTCAGAACCCCATAAGTACTCGCTGAGTCTTCATCCAGTGTATTTCTTCCTTCTCGATTATGGGCTGCTTCGCAAAAATGCAGATGGCCTGAAATTCTTGATGTGCCTCTCCCATGCTTTGCCGTGAAGAATGTGCCATATCTTTGGGAGAGGTTAACAGTCGTTTCCGCATGGCAAAATTATACCACCGTTTTTTAAAACCTGGGTTTATTTTGTCCTGGGGTGTCCGTTTGCATGGCTGCACATTTTTTGGAAGGAATCTAGTGAAGACTGGAAGGAAATACTCCAGCGTGTTTCACACCAGCCTGGGTCTTCTGTATTTACTTTGGAAGCATCTCTGACCATGCCCGGTGTCCCGCGTTCTGATTGGCGGTTGTTTTTGAGTGGCAGCTTGAACGAACGTCAGGCGGGGAGATCAGACGGCTGGGCAGGAAAAATAAACCAGTCCTGCTTCCAATTGGTGGGGACAGGTGCCGTGGGCAGATGCCATTGGGGTCACGCCCCCATACTCCTCCTCCTCCCCCCTTGCCCTGCCCCACCAGATCCCGCTGCTGGCTAAGATAAATGGGGCACCGGGAAGTGCGGGGGGCAGAGTGGGGGGCCCATGGGGGGCTCAGAAAACTCAGAGTCTGCCACAGGCTCAATTTTTTCTTGCTACCCCCCTGCCTTACAGGCTGTTCTCAATGATCATAAGGCAATGATTAAGGAAGACAATTGTTATAAGTATGGCAAAGAACATGAAAGCTGTACCACAGCTCAAGCGGGTGCTTCTTCTTTTTCTTACAAGTGATCGCTATCAAGGAAAGTCCCGGTCCCTGTTACTATGTGGACCCCAGCATTTCGCACGTGGGATTATGGAGGCCTGTCTCATACCGCATGGTCAAAGCAGCCAAGAGCAAAAGTAAGTATGAAGCAGAGTGAACTGAGGTCATCTACACTGGGTTGGGTACATTGGTTTAGATCAGTGTTTCCCATTCTTCTCGATGTTGCGGTACCCTTGAAAGGTCTACCTCTCAGAAGGCTGGAAAGGGTCCAGGTCTACCACTTGGGAGGCTGGAGGGGGTCCAGGTCTACCCCTCAGGAGTTCGAAAGGGGTCCAGGTCTACTGCTTAGAAGGATGGAAGGGGTCCAGGTCTACCACTTGGGACAGGCCAGAAGGGGTCCAGGCCTACCGCTCACAAGGTCAGAAAGGTGTCCAGGTCTACCAATTGGAAGACCAGAGGGGGGGTTTTTTCCAGGTCTACTGTGGCAGACCAGAAGGGGGGGCGGGTCTACTGCTTGGCAGGCCAGAAAGAGGGACCAGGTCTACCGCTTGGAAGGCCGGAAGGGGGGGTCCAGGTCTACCGCTTGTCGGCTCAGAAGGTGTCCAGGTCGACCACTCGGAAGTTCAGAAAAGGGTCCCGGTCTACCACTTGGGGGGGGAAGGAGAAAGGGGTCTAGGTCTACCACTTGGGAGCCCAGAAGGGGCTCAGTTGGTGTCCAGAAGGGGCTCAGAAGGTGTCCAGGTCTACCACTCGGAAGTTCAGAAAAGGGTCCAGGTCTACCACTTGGGGGGGGGAAGGAGAAAGGGGTCTAGGTCTACCACTTGGGAGCCCAGAAGGTCCACCTCTTGGAATGCCAGAAGGGGTCCTGGCCTACTGCTTGGGAGGGGCTGGTAGCATTGTCGCGGTGCCCCTGGGACGTGCTCATGGCACCCCTGAGTACTGCGGAACCCCGGTTGGGAACCGCTAGTTTAGAGCGAAGGACGGGATCACAGCTGAAAAATGGGTGGTCTTTCAGTTTTGGAAGGACTGTGGCTCGGTGACAGAGGGTCTGACTGGCATGCAGAAGGTGCTGGGTTAGATTCCTGGTTCAGGGCCTGGTCAGCATACACTCAGGTGGGCCCAGAGTTTCTGCTGAGGCCCAGGGCTGCCAGCACTCACTTCATTGCTAATACTGTACCCAGATGCACACATTTGTTAGAGCTGGTTGTCTACTACGTGAGACAGGATGAAGATAGGCATTCCAGTGGGACTTGTCTTATATCCTGAAGGTGGTTTTGTGCATCCATTCATGCCACTGCGTTCTACTGATTACCTCCAACGCCCACTGGATTCCCCCCAGGGCAGGCTGGCTATTTCTTAAACCATTTCTCACCTCCAGACCGAAAAGCAAGCGTGAGGGAGCATCAAGGCAGCATGGTGTAGTGGTTAAGAGCAGGTGGGTTCTAATCTGGAGAACCGGGTTTGATTCCCCACTCCTCCACCTGAGTGGCAGAGGCTTATCGGGTGAACCAGATGTGTTTCCGCACTCCAACACAGCTGAGTGATCTTGGGTTAGTCTCAGTTCTTTGGAACTCTCTCAGCCCCACCTACCTCACAAGATTGTTGTGCGGAGAGGAAGGGAAAAGGAGCTTGTAGGCCACCTTGAGTCTCCTTACAGAAGAAGCTCTTCTTAATAGCAGCTGGACAGATCTTCAAATCAAGCCGGGTGGTTTAGCTGAGTTCAGATGGAAGGCAAAGATGCGGCGGGAGCCGACTCCTGTTTTGCCAATCAATCTGGAGTGTCTCGGTTCCGTGAAGCTAAGGGACCCTAAGCTGTTGACAGTGTGACTGCCTGAATGAACAGGCAGTAAAGCCACTGAAATAACACGAGGGAAACAAGTGGGTTTTGCAGCTTTAAAGCCATAATCTAGTAAGTGCCTCAGAGGCGAGCGACGGAATTAATGCTAAGAGGCGATGAATTACCAGTTAAGATCTCATCGAGGAGTTTAATGGCAGTCGCGCTAACTGAACGGGAGAGGCATTCTGTCGAAAAAGGCGGCTAGGTTCGGAAATCAAGAGGACGGATGTCACTGCGAATTAGAACGGGAGGGCTTCCATCTCACGGCAAGGACACGGAGCTTGCCTCTACGGCGAGTCCCACTGTTCCGATTTTTGGGACCCTCCCCGGGAGGAAGCGCAGCATGCGATTTTCTCGTCGCGTTGCTGAGCGCATCATTCCTGCTATCGAATCTCTACATCATTACATATGCGCTTTCATAATAATCCACCTACAGGCAGATAATTTCAGAAGGCAGCCAGGTTGCCCCCCAGTAGAATAGCTCAGTTCGAGTCCAGTAGCATCTTAGAGGTCGGCGGTATTTTCAGGGTGTGAGCTTTTGAGGTTCGAGGCTCCCTTGGACAGGTACAAAGAGAGCTTTGACTTGCGAAAGCGCAAACCCCGAAAATCCTGTTGGTCTCTAGTGGTTTTCCCGCACATGTTATTTCTATGTCTGCAATTCACCTTTTTTCCCACTTTCTGCATATGTTTTGCTCCCTCTAGTGGCCGCTTCGATCTTCCTAGCTGTTTTTTCCCCAGTTATTTTTTTACACAAGCAGTTTAAAAACCCAGAAAAACAGCTAGGAAAGATGAAGTGAAGTGAGCATTAGAGCAGTGGTTCTCAACCTGGGGGTCGGGACCCCTCTGGGGGTCGAACGACTCTTTCACAGGGGTCGCCTAAGACTCTCTGCATCAGTGTTCTCCATCTGTAAAATGGATAAGTGTTAGGGCTGGGGGTTACCACAACATGAGGAACTGTATTAGGAAGGTTGAGAACCACTGCATTAGAGGGAACAAAACACCTACAGAAACCCCCCCCCCTTACAGTATGGGCACACAACTGATAAAATAACACAAATAACACAACTGAGAAAAGAACACATAAGCATTTTATTGTCATTGTGCACGCACAACGAAATTTACAGCAGCATTCCTCGATGCACACAATTTCAGACTCATACCCCACCCTCACTTTCCCCTTCCTCCACCCATCCCGACACAGCCCCAAACACATCAACACGAAGCCGCGGAGTTCAGCATCGCCACAGCTCTAGAGTAGAAGCTGTCTCTAAGCCTCTTGGTCCTAGTTTTGATAGACCTGTGTCGTCTGCCGGATGGTCACAGCTCAAAAAGAGAGTGTGCCGGATGAGACGGGTCCCTCAGAATATTTTGGGCTTTCTTTAGGCTTCGGGAATTATAGAGTTCTTCCAAGGAGGGGAGAGGGCAGCCGATAATCCTCTGTGCAGTAGCGATCACCCTTTGGAGCGCCTTCCTATCTGCCACTGTGCAACTGGAGAACCATACACAGAGGCAGTAAGGTGAAGACACTCTCTATAGCGCAGCGGCAAAAGCACATGCAGACAAACCCCACAGTGCTACTGGACTTGAATCTAGCTATTCACTTCTAATGTTTCCCTGGTTCACACTGGGACATCCCAGATATGGATTATTATGAGAGAGTGAAGTATCCAGTGATCCATGGACCCAACACAGCTCATTGGCCTTGCGTTTCTCAGCAAATCCTGTTGGGGACCAGTAGCAAAGAGGGAGGCTGTGGCTCAGTAGCAGAGCATCTGTTTTGCACAAGGAAAGTCCTAGCTTCAATTCCCAGCATCCCCAGCGAAAACATTTTTTTTGAGAAAGGTGTTTGAAAAGACCTGGAATTGACCCCGTGTCAGTCAATTGACCTTGTGCCAGGCCACTCACCTGGATAGCTTTAAAAAGGCCTTGGACAGATTGATGGAGGAGAAGTCGATCTATGGCTACCAATCTCGATCCTCCTCGATCTGAGGTTGCAAATGCCTTAGCAGACCAGGTGCTCGGGAGCAGCAGCAGCAGCAGCAGAAGGCCCTTGCTTTCACCTCCTGCCTGTGAGCTCCCAAAGGCACCTGGTGGGCCACTGCGAGTAGCAGAGTGCTGGACTAGATGGACTCTGGTCTGATCCAGCAGACTCTTTTCTTATGTTCTTATAAGGGGCTTGGACAGACTTATGGAGGAGAAGTCGATCTCTGGCTACCAATCTCGATCCTCCTCGATCTGAGATTGCAAATGCCTTAGCAGACCAGGTGCTCGGGAGCAGCAGCAGCAGCAGAAGGCCCTTGCTTTCACCTCCTGCCTGTGAGCTCCCAAAGGCACCTGGTGGGCCACTGCGAGTAGCAGAGTGCTGGACTAGATGGACTCTGGTCTGATCCAGCAGACTCTTTTCTTATGTTCTTATAAGGGGCTTGGACAGACTTATGGAGGAGAAGTCGATCTCTGGCTACCAATCTCGATCCTCCTCGATCTGAGATTGCAAATGCCTTAGCAGACCAGGTGCTCGGGAGCAGCAGCAGCAGAAGGCCCTTGCTTTCACCTCCTGCCTGTGAGCTCCCAAAGGCACCTGGTGGGCCACTGCGAGTAGCAGAGTGCTGGACTAGATGGACTCTGGTCTGATCCAGCAGACTCTTTTCTTATGTTCTTATAAGGGCCATCGACAGATTTATAGAGGAGCAGTCAATCTCTGGCTACCAATCTCGATCCTCCTCGATCTGAGATTGCAAATGCCTTAGCAGACCAGGTGCTCGGGAGCAGCAGCAGCAGAAGGCCCTTGCTTTCACATCCTGCCTGTGAGCTCCCAAAGGCACCTGGTGGGCCACTGCGAGTAGCAGAGTGCTGGACTAGATGGACTCTGGTCTGATCCAGCAGACTCTTTTCTTATGTTCTTATAAGGGGCTTGGACAGACTTATGGAGGAGAAGTCGATCTCTGGCTACCAATCTCGATCCTCCTCGATCTGAGATTGCAAATGCCTTAGCAGACCAGGTGCTCGGGAGCAGCAGCAGCAGAAGGCCATTGCTTTCACCTCCTGCCTGTGAGCTCCCAAAGGCACCTGGTGGGCCACTGCGAGTAGCAGAGTGCTGGACTAGATGGACTCTGGTCTGATCCAGCAGACTCTTTTCTTATGTTCTTATAAGGGGCTTGGACAGACTTATGGAGGAGAAGTTGATCTCTGGCTACCAATCTCGATCCTCCTCGATCTGAGATTGCAAATGCCTTAGCAGACCAGGTGCTTGGGAGCAGCAGCAGCAGAAGGCCATTGCTTTCACATCCTGCCTGTCAGCTCCCAAAGGCACCTGGTGGGCCACTGTGAGTAGCAGAGAGCTGGACTAGATGGACTCTGGTCTGATCCAGCCGACCAGGTGCTCAGGAGCAGCAGTGGCGTAGGAGGTTAAGAGCTCGTGTTTCTAATCTGGAGGAACCGGGTTTGATTCCCAGCTCTGCCGCCTGAGCTGTGGAGGCTTATCTGGGGAATTCAGATTAGCCTGTGTACTCCCACACACGCCAGCTGGGTGACCTTGGGCTAGTCACAGCTTCTCGGAGCTCTCTCAGCCCCACCTACCTCACAGGGTGTTTGTTGTGAGGGGGGGAAGGGCAAGGAGCTTGTAAGCCCCTTTGAGTCTCCTGCAGGAGAGAAAGGGGGGATATAAATCCAAACTCTTCTTCTTCTTCTTTCTTGTGTTCTTAACACCAGTTGAACCAACAGCCTGACATATATAAAGCAGATTTAGATGTCCCTAGAGATGGGCAGTGGTCAGGACAGGATGCCTCTAGGAGACCGAAGCTTCTAATGGCCTGTAATCCCCCATTTCTACCCCGTTATTCATATATGTGGAGCATTATCTCCACAGGACCACTTCGGGTTAAGACAGCAGTGCCAAGACAAAGGATAAAACCACCGCGGTCCTAAGACAAATGAGGTCTCTGCACAACTGTTGTCTAACCACACAACCCCAAGCATATTACACGGTTTGACCTAATATGAGGAACGGTACCCTCAGCTGCTGATATATATTGCAAAAGCTATCCTTTTCTCTGAGCTGCTTTTGTTCGCTCTGACCCAGGGAGGAAAAGCCGGCGGCATTGTTAGGAAAGCTAAACTGCTCTGTAGAGGAAGCGTGGCTTCACGGGGCGGGGGGGGGGAGGGGGGGAAAGGGGTAATGAGGCACAAAGACCTCGCCCTTCAGGGAACAGTCCACGGAGCGGGAACGGTTCTGCAGAAGGGGAGGGAGGCAGAGAAACAACCCCACACATTCGAAACGGGCTTTCTGTAGGAAAAGCGGCGGAGCAAGCCTCCAGAATCGGGGCCTACGCAGAACGGTGACTTCCTGCAAGGAAGGAAAAGTAGGGTGCCGTGTGGTTTCCGGGCTGTATGGCCGTGTTCTAGCAGCATTCCCTCCTGACGTTTCGCCTGCATCTGTGGCTGGCGTCTTCAGAGGACCCTCTGAAGATGCCAGCCACAGATGCAGGCGAAACGTCAGGAGAGGATGCTGCTAGAACGCGGCCATACAGCCCGCAAACTACACAGCACCCCAGTGATTCCGGCCGTGAAAGCCTTCGACAATACATTGAAGAAAAGGTAATCTCTGTCTGCTTCGGTGTTGCAGGTGCGACAGTGACCCCTGCTCCTAACGAGTATTGCGTGGAGAAAATTCACCCTCCGGACGAGCCAAACGCACCGGCGTACACCATCGGTTTCCGCACGCGCTACTGGGAGAACAGCCCGTATCCTGCCCCTAACAGATACAGCCTCCCGGGGACACTGGGCCCCCAGTTACCTGTCAAAGAGTCTGCCCCCTGTCCTTCTATGGCTCCCAGTGCTTCTATGTGGGGCTATGCTACCGACTGGGCGAAAGGGCCCAGCCCAGCGGCTCACACCTTACCCCATCCAGATTTTTACCTGCACTGCCAGCCAGCCTACAGCCTGTCCCAACGGCTCGAGGCATCCAGGAAGGAGTACACGCCAGGGCCCCCGGACTACAACGCCGAGCGGGTCACCGTACACAAGCCCAGGGCTCCGTGCTTCTACTTTGGGATCCGCCACTCCGAGTACTCCCACGGCACCCCTCCCGTCTGCCTAATCCAGGACTGAGTCAACCTGCTAACCACGCACAGAGATCTTGGACGGAAGGGGTCAGCCGCTCGGAAGAGAAAAGTGTCCTCTTAGATAGGGTCTGCTCTCTGTCGTCAGAGACGAGTCAACCGATCTTTGCTCCAAACAGACCTCCTGTTTGGCCTGTTTGTGGCTCGGCCAGGGCGTGGCTTCGCGCTCGTTCCTGCGCCAAGTCACGGTTCTTCTCCGCTCTTCTGATGCACCCTTCCGACATGAAGAGATCAAATGGTTATTTTGACATCTTGCGTTGGGAACAGCTTCCCGAGTCGCGAGAAGCTCGACACGTCCCTCGTTGGGACTGTACGTCACCCTGCGGAATTAAACGATAGCACCCGAATGTTTTGACAAAGATATTGCAGTGGCTCCTGTTTCTTGCTTCTCCCCTGTGGGTTGGCGGTAGAGCGTTTGCTTGAACTGAATTGTTGGAAAGGCTGTCACTTAGAGGAAAAAGAATAGGATTTAGTGGCTAAGAGCAGGTGCACTCTGATCTGGAGGAACCGGGTTTGATTCCCAGCTCTGCCGCTTGAGTTGTGGAGGCTTATCTGGGGAATTCAGATTAGCCTGTACATTCCCACACATGCCAGCTGGGTGACCTTGGGCTAGTCACAGCTTTTCGGAGCTCTCTCAGCCCCACCCACCTCACAGGGTGTTTGTTGTGAGAGGGGAAGGGCAAGGAGATTGTAAGCCCCTTTGAGTCTCCTACAAGGAAAGAAAGGGGGGATATAAATCCAAACTCTTCTTCTTCCTTTAAGATGACTCAAGACAGCTTACAAACTCTTTCCCCCTTCCTCTCCCCAACAGACCCCTTGTGAGGTAGACGGGGCTGAGAGAGCTCCGAAGAACTGTGACTAGCCCAAGGTCACCCAGAAGGAACATGTGTGGAGGAGGACAAATCTGGAGGACACAAAGCTGTTTCTGATGGAAATGAAGGATAGGATTTGCCATAATGGGTTTAAATTATGGGCAGAAAGGTACTGGCTGGAAACCAGGATTTGTTCTTTTAACAGTAAGAGTAGTTCAGTAGTAGAATTGGCTGCTTAGGGAGGTGGTCAGTTCCCGCCCACTGGCAGTCTTCAAACAGTGGTTGGACAAACCCTGGTCAGTGCTGCTTTGGGCTGATTTCGCATGGCTCAGGAGTTTGGACGGGACTGACTCCAGCGTGGTGTAGTGGTTAAGAGCAGGTGGATCCTAATCTGGAGAACTGGGTTTGATTCCCTGCTCCTCAACCTGAGTGGTGGAGGCTTATCTGGTGAACTAGATGTGTTTCTGCACTCCTACACTCCTGAAGGGTGACCTTAGACCAGTCACAGTTCTCTCATAACTCCCTCAGCCCCACCTGCCTCACAAGGTGTCTTTTGTGGGGAGAGGAAGGGAAAGAAGCTTATAAGCCACTTTGAGTCGCCTTACAGGAGAGAAAGGTGGGGTATAAATCCAAACTCCTCCTCTTCCTCCTCTTCTTCCTCCTCCTCCTCCTCCTCCTCCTCTTCTTCTCCTTCTCCTTCTTCTTCTTCTTCTTCTTCTTCTTCTTCTTCTTCTTCTTCTTCTTCTTCTTCTTCTTCTTCTTCTTCTTCTTCTTCTTCTTCTTCTTCTTCTTCTTCTTCTTCTTCTTCTTCTTCTTCCTCTTCCTCTTCCTCTTCCTCTTCCTCTTCCTCTTCTCCTTCTCCCTCCTCTTCCTCTTCCTCTTCCTCTTCCTCCTCCTCCTCCTCCTCCTCCTCTTCCTCCTCCTCTTCCTCTTCTTCCTCTTCTTCCTCCCCCTCCCCCTCCCCCTTCCTCCTCCTCCTCCTCCTCCTCCTCCTCCTCCTCCTCCTCCTCCTCCTCCTCCTCCTCCTTCTTCTTCCACCCTCCACCCTGGCTGCCCAGCTGTTCCACAGAGACACTCTTGGTGACTCTCAAGCTACAGATTACAAACAAACCCTTCACTTTTAAAGCAATGCTTGTCTCTGGCCCACGTCTACCCCTCAAGCAGGGCAGCCGGGTGGAGGAGAGAAAATGAGAGGCAGTCAGACCCAGGCACAGAGTTGCTGCTCTCCAGCGTGTGGCAGCATTGCACTGCGTTTCCCCCAGATCTTCCCGCAACGGCTGTCTCCAGCGCGTCATACTCCTCGTGGCCTTCAGGTGGCAGCAATTCGGCACAGAAAGAAAATGGGGAAAGGCATCCAAACCTGTGGGAACTGGATGCATTTCGAGGCACAGCCAAGCAAGCAAGAGACCTATGTGTCTTATGCAACACAATTGTCTTCTATGAGCATGCACGGTCAACGCATAATTTCCTGGGGCTTGCACGAATTCACAACGCGCACCCTGTTCCATGCTGCACCCTGTTCCATGCCACACAGTAGAGGCATCTTTCCCCTGCTTGGGTCTTGTGTGCATGAATACTCCCATCTCCTTATGTGCTGAAATTCCCACACACCTGGCACCAATGCTCCATACAGCAACGTGATTCATAACCTGGCAGTGACATTCCCTTCAACACCAGGTTGGCGCCGCCCAACGCCGATCATGAGCAAGTTTGCCCCAGTCCGAATTGGTCTCAGGAGGTTGCATACACCTTCTTTGGCCGTTTCCGCATGGCACATTTACACTGGGTTACAACCGGTATCTTACAAACTGGGCCTGTTTTATCCTGGTTTCTCTCTCTGCACGGCTGCCTTGTTTCTTTCCAGAAGCCGAGTTCGGACCGGTCCAGTTTGTCCCGCACAATTTATGCTCCCACAAAAATGCAGCACCTCTCAACCCAAAGTGGCAAGGTGGGGAAAATAAACTGGTTCTGCTCCCGCAGTGTTTGCATGGCAGCGGGGCCTCCGCCGGGATGTTTGAAAAGAATTGCCAATTTGGCAATTTTTGAAAATCCCAGGCTAAGGGAAATATTGCGGGGCAACACCGGGGCAGGCCCACTTTAGCACCGGGAACCGTGCGGAAAACTAGCACAAACCGGGATACTTCACTTGCCTATCTCGGGATATTTGGACTGTGCGAAAACGGCCTTCTTCTACCAGACCACAACCCCAAAGCCCAGAAAACCCACAACACCCCAGTTGATCCTGGTGGTGAAGTCCTGTATCAATAACGACTCTCCTCCCTACTGTGACGTGGGGAGGAATGGAAAGAAAGACCCTCCGAGACACACCGTTTGTTCTGCTGTGATCTCGACTACCCGACAGGGCAGGGAAAGCAGGCGAGAGGAGACGTATGTCAGTGCATGGATTGGCCCTGTCCTCTTGCTAAAGAGAAAGCACTGAACGGTGGAAGCCGCAAACAGCTTCATATTCTCATGCTCACCTCTGCGGAAACTGTCGATAAAATGCCACAGAGAGTTAAGGCACACGCCGCTATGATATCAATGCAGTCGTATGGATATTCCTTACAGTCGGCCGCCTGAGATCGATCATGCCCAGTCGTGGAGCTCCGCGGCAGAAGTAAGGAGCTGGCTGACAACACGACTCAAAAACAGACGCATCCAGAAGGGAACCAGGAACTGGCAAAATGAGGCTCCCTCCCACCACTCAGCCTCTGAGAAAGGCCTGGTTGGAAAACCGTCGAGGGCCCAGGGGTTCAAGACACTCAACAGCCAGTCATTTGAAACCAGTGACCACCAGTGCGGTAAAATGCTTGGTTTGAGTTCAGTAGTGCATTAGAGACCCACAAGATCTCCAGGGTATGGAAATCTCTCTTTGTAAAAGACCATTGATAGATCTCTATGGTGCCTCTTTCCTTCTTCTCCACCCTTGCTCCCTGCCCCAGTCTTTCTGGAGCAGCAGTGGTGCAGTGGTTAAGACAGTGATGGTGAACCTATGGCACGGGTGCCAGAGGTGGCACTCAGAGCCCTCTCTGTGGGCACGCACAAACAGAGTTCATCATGTGGTGGTGGTGGGGACATCTAGGCTGGCCTGGGCCGCTGGACTCAATTATTAGCATTAAACCTAAGACCTAGTTTTGGGGAAGCAGTGTAGGTAACCCTGTTAAGCGCTGTTAAACCCCACTGATTTTCATGCAAAAAACAAAAGCACGATCCTTTACCTGGGAGTAAGCTCGGTTGCTGGCAATGTGGCTTGCTTCTGAGTAAACCCTCCCAGGGTTGTGATTTACCCGTCCAAAGAGTTGCATGGTTGCTTCAAAGCAAAGCCACCTTCTACCACCAAGCTTACTCCCGAGTAACGCACGCCTCAAAGCCAACCACTTTTTCTAAACTAAAACCTCAGTATTCAGGTTAAATAGCCGTGTTGGCACTTGGCGATAAATAAGTGGGTTTTGGGTTGCAGTTTGGGCGCTCGGTCTCAAAAAGGTTCACCATCACTGGGTTAAGAGCAGGTGCGCTCTAATCTGGAGGAACCGGGTTTGATTCCCCGCTCTGCCGCTTGAGCTGTGGAGGGTTATCTGGGGAATTCAGATTAGCTTGTGCACTCCCACACACGCCAGCTGGGTGACCTTGGGTGAGTCAAAGCTCTTCGGAGCTCTCTCAGCCCCACCTACCTCATAGGGTGGTTGTTGTGGGGGGGGGGGAGGGAAAGGAGTTTGTAAGCCCCTTTGAGTCTACTATAGGAGAGAAAGGTGGGATGTAAATCCAACTCTTCTTTTGTCTTTTGCCCTGGCTTGGGTGGCCCAGGTTGGCCTGATTTCACCCGACCTGGGAAGCTAAGCAGGGTCAGTCCTGGTTATTACTTAGATGAGAGGCCCCTAAGGAAGTCTGGGGTTGCTATGCAGAGGCCACCAAGGAAGTCTGGGGTTGCTATGCAGAGGCCACTAAGGAAGTCTGGGGTTGCTATGCAGAGGCCACCAAGGAAGTCTGGGGTTGCTATGCAGAGGTCACCAAGGAAGTCTGGGGTTGCTATGCAGAGGCCACCAAGGAAGTCTGGGGTTGCTACGCAGAGGCAGGCAATGGCAAACCACTTCTGAACGTCTCTTGCCTTGAAAGCTCCATGAGAGGCCACCATCAATCATCTGCGATTTGACGGGCACTTGACTCACACAATTGTACAGGGCCCCATTATGTAGGTTGTTTGATCCCCACCCCGGAGCTGGGTTTAGAATTAGATCTCTAGACCCACAGATGCGATCACACTGGTTGTGGCAATCATCTTCCAGCGATATTTGATGTCCGCTCTGCCCACCAGTCCGAGCTTGTTGGGAAAGCAGCAAACAGAAGCGGGACCCTCAAGTCTATAATAAAGCGCAGGCTGCGTAGGCTACGAATTAAACTGTTGATGGCGATTGACTGCATGGAGCAGATGTTGCCTGATAAGTGACCTTGCCCTTTAAAACTCTCTGGCCTTGATCCGCACTCGTTGGTTACGGCTGCACCTTGCCGCTTGGCAAAGGGCCCTGCCTGCCATGTTTAAATGCCACAAGCCATTACCAGGGCGGTCATTTTTTAGATTGGCAGCAGATGGGGGTGTAATGGCGGCAATCCATCAACAGTGGGGGGAAAGGAAAAGTGAGAGGGAGGGAGAGAGAGAGAGAGAGAGGGAAAAGGGATGCAGATGAAAGCTGGTGATTGCTGGGGGGGGGGGGATTGAAACGCACCCCTCCTCTAACTAGGATTGTATGAATGCAACATTTGCGGGGTCAGGTCCGCCTGCACCCTACGTTGCATGCCTTTGGTTTGCTCAGATTCATTGCTGGCACGCGTTCTGCACCATTTTGATGCCACATACATGTGGCTTCAGTCTGGCAGGAGAAATCCAGGTGGAAGGAAACAGAAAATGGGCCGGAAGTGGACTCGGGATTCACTGTGCACAGCAAAGACTGAAACGGGAATCCCTGAGTTTGAGAAAGTTACAATCTTCACTGGCTCCTTGCCTAGTTGACCTTCTCTGTTCTCCTCTGTCTACCCCCATGTGTATAGTAGGGGTAAGAACATAAGAACACAAGAACATAAGAACAAGCCAGCTGGATCAGACCAGAGTCCATCTAGTCCAGCTCTCTGCTACTCGCAGTGGCCCACCAGGTGCCTTTGGGAGCTCACGTGCAGGATGTGAGAGCAATGGCCTTCTGCGGCTTTTGCTCCCGAGCACCTGGTAACTTTGTTGGGGTCCATTTCTTCTTCTCTGTGCACTTGGAGAAAAAATAGATGCTTTGGACAGTGGACTCAACAGCATTATACCCCACTGAGGTACCTCCCCTCCCCAAATCATACTCTCTCCAGACACCACTCCTAAAACTGCCACGAACTTCCCAATCTGGAATCAGCAACGAAGAACACAAGCATCCCCCAAATCCAAACTGTGGCTTCCGCTGCCCAGCTCCCATAATGCCCGGCGAGGAAAATAGACCCACTGAGTCAAGACTACAAAACCCAGGATGCAGCGTGACAGCCAGGGGAAAAGGCACGCACGATCCCATCTACGATCGGTACGTAACGAAACAAAAGGAGGAAAAAAACGCATCTGATAGGAGCATGTACCCAATGAGAACTCTGCTAACAGATGCTCCGCAGAAAGCCGTCGCTCGGAATCGTGGCGCAGTGGCTAAGAGCAGGTGCACTCTGATCCGGAGGAACCGGGTTTGATTCCCAGCTCTGCCGCCTGAGCTGTGGAGGCTTATCTGCGGAATTCAGATTAGCCTGTACACTCCCACACACGCCAGCTGGGTGACCTTGGGCTAGTCACAGCTTCTCGGAGCTCTCTCAGCCCCACCTACCGCACAGGGTGTTTGTTGTGAGGGGGGAAGGGCAAGGAGATTGTCAGCCCCTTTGAGTCTCCTTACAGGAGAGAAAGGGGGGATATAAATCCAAACTCTTCTTCTTCTTCCTCTTGGTTTGCAGACCTCTCCTTTGGATCCGACCCCATTTCCCCTTGCGCCGGCCATCGCTCATTCGGAAAGAAACCTTTCGCAAAACTCTTGACAGGGTGAATGGAATCCTTATCGCCAACCTTGTTCTCAAATGGGTTTCTCTTGTCGGTCCAAAGCCACGAATGCAAAATAAATTGCCTTTTGCCCTCTCAGTCCTTTCAACGGCTAAATGGGGGACAGGTGAAGAGCGGGGTTGCGGGCTCGTCTCAGGAGTGGTCCTCCTAAGCCCCCTGGGACAAGGCCCAGATTCTCCAGCCGAAACTTGCTTTCCTGGACTTCTGCTAATTTCTCCAGCTGCCCATGATAAATGATTCTGTCAACACAGTGACACGCTCTAATCTGCCAGAAGACAGATGGGATTGTTGCAGGAGACCAGAATCCACCAGTGAAGGCTGGGCAGGAAGAAAACAATGACAGGGAGAATTACCTGGCAGAAAGAGAGAGAGAGAGAGAGCGAGAGCGAGAGAGAGAGAGAGAGAGAGAGAGAGAGACGGAGGCAGAAGGTGGAGATTGACTTTGAAATCTTGTCCATTTCTTTTTTCCCCTCTTCCAATTAAAACTCAGGTGTCATTCTAAGATGCACACGAGGGGAGGGGGCCGTCTGATCGCCCCCCCCTCTGGTTCTTGGCATCAGACATTCCATCTGCCTCGAGCTCTGTGCCCCCCCCCCCCCCGCCTATCGGAAACCCTCCGGATAATTGAATAGGCCTCCGTGCTGAAACACGAGGGCAGGTTGTCACCGCATTGCAGATGATAAATTTTAGATGGGAACGTTAGCCGCTCTTCTGACTAGGCCGGGCCTAAAATAGTGAAATGCATCGGAGAAATTATAACTGCACTCTGCGCTTTTTGCAGGATCTCAGCCTCCAGCTAGGGCTCGACGTTCTTCCAGAACTACAACTGATCGGAGGTAGGAAATGGCAGCTTTGGGCTCTGTGGTATCACATTCCACTAAATTCCCTCCCTCCTGGGGGCGAACCGCCCAGGGGGACATAGGGGGTCAAACGTCCCCCGGCTGTGGCCACTTAGTCACGTGGGGGGCAGAAAATCACCTGCACACCGCTCCTCCTCCCCCCCGGGTCCATACACTGACTTCGAGACCTGGTGCAAAAAAACATTGTTTGGTCGTGGTGGGGGAGGGCGGCCGCCCATGGGGGGGGGGGGGGCAGAAAACTCAGATTTTGCACCAGGCTGCATTTTCCCTACATAAGCTACATAAGCAGCAGTGGCGTAGGAGGTTAAGAGCAGGTGCGTTCTAATCTGGAGGAACCGGGTTTGATTCCCCGCTCTGCCGCTGGAGCTGTGGAGGCTGATCTGGGGAATTCAGATTAGCCTGTACACTCCCACACATACCAGCTGGGTGACCTTGGGCTAGTCACAGTTTTTCGGAGCTCTCTCAGCCCCACCTACCTCACAAGGTGTTTGTTGTGAGGGGGGAAGGGCAAGGAGATTGTAAGCCCCTTTGAGTCTCCTACAGGAGAGAAAGGGGGATATAAATCCAAACTCCTCCTCCTCCTCCTCCTACTCCTCTTCCTCCTCCTCCTCTTCTTCTTCTTCTTCTTCTTCTTCTTCTTCTTCTTCTTCTTCTTCTTCTTCTTCTTCTTCTTCTTCTTCTTCTTCTTCTTCTTCTTCTTCTTCTTCTTCTTCTTCTTCTTCCTCCTCCTCCCAAAACTCTACTGCCAATTGCCAGGAATTTGCCAATTCCTAGGTGCAACTCTATCCCAGAACTATGTGCAAAAAAATTTTCTTTTTTAAAAAAAATATGTCTTTTTTTTTAAAAAAAAAGACATGAACTTTATTAAATGCTGGAATGTAAAATTATAATTGAAAAACGCGACCAAGAAAAACACCATAAATGAAAATTAAAATTGCACCTCTCTGGCTATATTTTTTTTATTCTTGCCCTTCGATCCAAAGAGGCCCAGATGGTGCCGGTGGTTCTCCACCGCTGCCAGCCCTGTTGGGTTTGAAAGGCATTGTTTCCAATCCAGAAGAGCTTTTCTTATGCACGTTGTGAATACCTAGGGCATTTGCGTGAGTGAAAGAAAGAGAACGCACACACGTCGGAACACCCAGCAACTTGGTTCCCTGTCAAAGAGAAGTAAATTGTGCCGCTCAGAGCCTTGGCGAAATGGCCTTTTAAAACTGCTCAGGTATAAAGAATTCGCAGAAGGCTACACAGTAAAATAAAATCGGGAGCGACGTCGTAAATCAGGGGATATATATATATTTATTTCTGCATGTTAAAAGTAGCCACCCTCTAAGGGACAATCAGAAAAATAAGTACAAGCTGGAACATTTTGAGAGCAGAGATGTCTCTGAAGAACTGGGGGGAGGGGCGCTGTACAAACAAAAAACCCCAGCCCCCAGCTCTGCTGATAGTGGTGCCTAGTGGGTTGGGATAGCAATGATTTAGCAGAAAGACTTTCTCTGGGACAAGGTGACTTCTGAATCTAAAAAAATCAGACTGAAAGGTTTCCCATGATAGAAGGAGAAGGAGAAGAAGGAGGAGGAGAAGAAGAGTTGGATTTATATCCTCCTTTTCTTTCCTGTAGGAGACTCAAAGGGGCTAACAATCTCCTTGCCCTTCCTCTCCCCACAACAGATACCTTGCAGTAGTGGCGTAGGAGGTTAAGAGCTCGTGTATCTAATCTGGAGGAACCGGGTTTGATTCCCCGCTCTGCCACCTGAGCTGTGGAGGCTTCTCTGGGGAATTCAGATTAGCCTGTGCACTCCCACACACGCCAACTGGGTGACCTTGGGCTAGTCACAGCTTCTCGGAGCTCTCTCAGCCCCACCCACCTCACAGGGTGTTTGTTGTGAGGGGGGAAGGGCAAGGAGATGGTAAGCCCCTTTGAGTCTCCTGTAGGAGAGAAAGGGGGGATATAAATCCAAACTCCTCCTCCTCCTCCTCCTCCTCCTCCTCCTCCTCCTCCTCCTCCTCTTCTTCTTCTTCTTCTTCTTCTTCTCTTCTTCTTCTTCTTCTTCTTTCTCTTTTCTTCTTCTTCTTCTTCTTCTTCTTCTTCTTCTTCTTCTTCTTCTTCTTCTTCTTCTTCTTCTTCTTCTTCTTCTTCTTCTTCTTCTTCTTCTTCTTTTCGTGAGGGAGGTGGGGCTGAGAGAGTTCTGAGAGAACGGTGACCAGCCCAAGGTCACCCAGCTGGCCTGTGTTGGAGTGCACAAGCTAACCTGGTTCTCCAGATAAGCCTCCGCAGCTCAAGCGGCAAAGTGAGGAATCAAACCCAATTCTCCAGATTAGAGCGCACCTGCTCTTAGCCAATACGTCACGCTGGCTCTGACAACACGAACCTGCCTTCTGAATCAGACCTTTGGTCCACCCAGGTCAGTCCTCAGACAGGCAGAGGCTCTCTGGAGTCACAGGCAGGGGCCTTTCCCACCACGTGCTTCCTGACCCTTTTAATTGGAGACGCCGGGCCTCCCCTGGGCCCTGGGCCTCCTGCATGCAAAATGGAGGCTCTACCACTGTGCGAATTCCAGGGCACAGAGAGCAACGACACAGCTTGGAGATGCTGCCAATCCCGACGCGAGAACAGAATCCTAATAAGCCCCAAACCTGCCCCCCCCCCAAGATCTGTAACATACTGTGTTGGAACCAGTCCGGTAAGTGGCCTGCCAGAGATCCCATTACAGCCGTGCCAATGAACAGAATGACGTTAAACGTGTCACTTGGAGTGGCAGCTCCCCGGCTCCGGAGGGACGCCGGGGTCACGCTTGTTCCCCCGTCCCTGTTTCCTCGCCGAGGCGGGTTTTTGCTGCTTCAGCTCCGACAGCAGCAAGCCGTCAGGGAGGTCTGTCAGATGGTGACGGGGCACAAATAGAGCCATTTTCCCAGAGACGGGTGCGAAATTTCCTCCTCCTCCTCCTCTGCTGTGTATTTTGTCTCAGCTTGTCACTGTCATAAAGAAAGACGTGGATCCTGGCTGTGCAAAAGAGGGAAAGCAGAGGTGGGAGGGGGTGGCGAGAGAAGTGAGCATGCCTCTGGAAACAAGGTAGAAGAGGAAGGGTCCTGGGAGAGAGAGATGGGAGAAGAAGAAGAGGAGGAGCAGTTTGGATTTATATCCCCCTTTCTCTCTTGTAAAGATACTCAAAGTGGCTTACAAGCTCCTTTCCCACCACCCACAACAGACACCCTGTGAGGTATGCAGGGCTGAGAGAGCTCCGAAAAACTGTGGCTAGCTCAAGGTCACCCAGCTGGCATGTGTTGGAGCGCACAAACTCATCTGGTTCCCCAGACAAGCCTCCACAGCTCAAGTGGCAGAGCGGGGAATCAAACATGGCTCTCCAGATTAGAGTGCACCTGCTTTTAACCACTGCGCCGCGCTGGCTCGATAAGAAATTCCTAATCAAGAGACTTGCATGCAAAAGCAAAATGCCCCAAAAATCAAACAGAAAGAGTGAAGCATGCTGGGAGTAGCTACAGATTGATGCATTTGGAGCTCAATGAGAAAAGGTCCGTGTGCCAGTCAATCACCCCCATTACTCTGCATGTCAATCAGCATATTGGAGGGAGCATTAAGCTGGAGTCAGAAGATGCTGGACACCTGTAAATAATTATGGGGAGGGGTCAAACCTATTGGGAATCCTAGTCCCAGGTAACCACTTGGGAATCCCAGTTCTAGATAACCAATTGGGAATCTCAGTCCCAGACAACCAACTGGGAATCACAGTCCTAGATTACCAGTTAGGATTCTCAATCCCAGGAAACAACTTGGGAATCCCACTCCTAGATTACCCATTAGGAATCTCAGTCCCAGACAACCAATTGGGAATCGCAGTCCTCAATAACCAATTAGGAATCTCAGTCCCAGACAACCAATTGGGAATCACAGTCCTAGATTACCAATTAGGATTCTCAATCCCAGGAAACGACTTGGGAATCCCACTCCTAGATTACCAATTAGGAATCTCAGTCCTAGATAACGAATGAGGAATCTCAGTCCCTGGTAACCACTTGAAAATCCCTGTCCTACACAACCAATTAGGAATCTCAGTACCAGATACCCAACTGGGAATCCTAGCCTCAGATAATCACTTCAGAATCTCAGTCACTCTAAAGTACTACAAACCCTCCTGACCTTTTGATCTCGGGAGCAGCAGTGGCATAGGAAGTTAAGAGCTCGTGTATCTAATCTGGAGGAACCGGGTTTGATTCCCAGCTCTGCCGCCTGAGCTGTGGAGGCTGATCTGGGGAATTCAGATTAGCCTGTGCACTCCCACACACGCCAGCTGGGTGACCTTGGGCTAGTCATAGCTTCTTGGAGCTCTCTCAGCCCCACCCACCTCAAGGGGTGTTTGTTGTGAGGGGGGAAGGGCAAGGAGATTGTAAGCCCCTTTGAGTCTCCTGCAGGAGAGAAAGGGGGGATATAAATCCAAACTCTTCTTCTTTTAGAATGAGGTACCTACCAATGAAAAACCTGTCTGCCTGTCCTAACCTGGATGGCCCAGGCTAGTTTGCTCTTGTCAGACCTTGTAAGCGAACCGGGGTTGCTGTGGCTAGTACTTGGACGGGAGGCAACCAAGGAAGTCCTGGTTCACTATGAAGAGACAGGCCATGACAAACTACCTCTTTTTGTCTCCCCTGATCTAATTGGCCCAGGCCCGCCTGATCTCATCAGATTTTGGAAACTAAGCAGGGGCGGTCCCATTCAGTACTTGGGCGGGAGACCAGAGTTGCTACAGAGAGGTGGGCAAATAACTTCTGGGCATCGCATGCCTTGGAAACCCATAACTTGACTGTAATCTGGCAGAATCCAGAAGAAGAAGAAGAAGAAGAAGAAGAAGAAGAAGAAGAAGAAGAAGAAGAAGAAGAAGAAGAAGAAGAAGAAGAAGAAGAAGAAGAAGAAGAAGAAGAAGAAGAACAACAACAACAACAACAACAACAACAACAACAACAACAACAAGAACAAGAACAACAACAACAAGAGTTTGGATTTATATCTTCCCTTTCTCTCCTGCAGGAGACTCAAAGGGGCTTACAATCTCCTTGCCCTTCCCCCCTCACAACAAACACCCTGTGAGGTGAGTGGGGCTGAGAGAGCTCAGAAGAACTGTGACTAGCCCAAGGTCACCCAGCTGGCGTGTGTGGGAGTGCACAGGCTAATCTGAATCCCCCAGATAAGCCTCCACAGCTCAGGCAGCAGAGCTGGGAATCAAACCTGGTTCCTCCAGATTAGATACACGAACTCTTAACCTCCTATGCCACTGCTGCTCCAGGATGATAAATAAACAAGTTATAATGGAAAGAAAAGTTGAAATAGGCAGTAGACCTTTTTTTTAAAAAAAAAACCCCACACAAACATCTAAAGTATCTGGGGATGTTTAGTCTGGAGAAGCGTAGGTTAAGAGGTGACATGATAGCCATGTTTAAATATTTGAAGGGATGCCATCTCGAAGAGGGAGCAAGCTTGTTTTCTGCTGCCTCAGACCAGGATACAGAGTCATGGGTTCAAGGTGCAGGAAAAGAGATTCCACCTAAACGTTAAGAAGAACTTCCTGACCGTCAGGGCTGTTTGACAGTGGAATGCACTCCCTCGGAGAGTGGTGGAGTCTCCTTCTTTGGAGGTTTTTAAACAAAGGCCGGATTAGCATATGTCGGGAGTGCTTTGATTGTGTGTTCCTGCATGGCAGGGGGTTGGACTTGATGGCCCTTGGGGGTCTCTTCCAACTCTACGATTCTATGATTCATCGGGGAACCTGGTTAATAGATCCGTGGGGAAAAAAAAGACTTTTAAAAGATGCCTCAAAGAAACCTGGCTTCTAAATGAATGAGGCCGATTAAATGCTAAAAACAAAACCAGAGAGCCCGCCGTCAGATCCACTTTTACTTCTGGGAAGTTCGTGACTTCAGTCGTCCTTTTAGGCCCGCTTTGAATGCAGGCGGGGGTTGCGGCTCAGCGATAAGAGTATTTGTTTTGTATGCGGAAGGTGCCAGGTTTAATCCCCAGTGTCTCCAATTAAAAGGACCGGGCGGGCGATGATTTAAAAGATGTAGGAGGTTAAGAGCTCGTGTATCTAATCTGGAGGAACCGGGTTTGATTCCCAGCTCTGCCGCCTGAGCTGTGGAGGCTTATCTGGGGAATTCAGATTAGCCTGTGCACTTCTGACACGCCAGCTGCGTGACTTTGGGCTAGTCACAGCGGCTCGGAGCTCTCTCAGCCCTGCCTCCCCCACAGGGTGTTTGTTGTGAGGGGGGAAGGGCAAGGAGATTGTAAGCCCCTTTGAGTCTCCTGCAGGAGAGAAAGGGGGGGATATGAATCCAAACTCTTCTTCTTCTTCTTCTTCTCTGCCTGAGACCGGGGATAGCAGCTGCCAGCCTCAGCAGACATAAGAACATAAGAACATAAGAACAAGCCAGCTGGATCAGACCAGAGTCCATCTAGTCCAGCTCTCTGCTACTCGCAGTGGCCCACCAGGTGCCTTTGGGAGCTCACATGCAGGATGTGAATGCAATGGCTTGGTAGCCATAAATCGACTTCTCCTCCATAAATCTGTCCAAGCCCCTTTTAAAGCTATCCAGGTTAGTGGCCATCACCACCTACCACAATAGACAATAGACAATACTGGCCGAGAATCTGGGCCGAGAATCTGATTCGGTAGAACGCAGCTTCGTGCGTTCATGCATGCGTCTGATAAAACCAAGGGCATTGCAAACCTGCTCAAAAATAATAATTAGTAATTAGTCGACGTGTGCACATAGAGGGATCACTTCCGATAAATTTGGTCCCAACAAGCCACCCTTCAGGTGTGATGCCGTTTCCCGAGGAACTGAATTACCTATCGCAACTGCTGAAGTCGGTAACACTATCACGATGTGAAAAGGAAATGTTGTGCGATAAATTAAAACGTTTAAAACGCAGACGCCAAGGTGAGAGAAAGAGAGGGAGAGAGAAATTACCTGCAACCGACAAGAATGGATGCAAATAAACGCACGTGTCTCTCCCTCCAGGATTCTATAACGTGGGTCCGTTCCACATGTGCAGAATAATGCACTTTCGATCCTCTTTCACAATTGTTTGCAAGTGGATTTTGCTACTCCGCACAGTAAAATCCAGCTGCAAAGTACATCAAAAGTGGATTGAAAGTGTGTTAATCTGAATGTGTGGAAGGGGTCGTGTTTGGGCTCATGCAGGGACCTTCTGAAAACAAGTGAAGGAGGAATAGATAGATGGAACCTACCTCGCAAGATTGTTGGGAGTGTAAAATAGTTGGTCGGAGAATGATGTTTGCTTCTGAGAGGAAGGTCAGGATATCCGCATGGTAGATGGGTGCGCCTAAAACTCGTGCCCGGTCAAGACACCAAGACATGGGCGAGACTTATTCGAAGCCCCCAAAGAACACTGGGCCAAAATTGCTGGATTCGCTCAAAGAGACATCGTCAATAACGGCTGAGCAAACGTTTCCAAGACACTCACAAGGAAGGCATCTCAATTATGCTGTAACCCACCCAGAGCCCTTCGAGGATAGGGTGGGATATATTTATTTGTTTGTTTGTTTGTTTGTTTCTTCAACTTTTATACCGCCCCATCCCCGAGGGGCTCTGGCCGGTGTACAACACAAAGAATAACAATGTAAAATAACGAAAACATTTAAAAGCAGCGATAAAAACATGAAAAACTATTTCTAATAAGTATGCAATAAATCTCAATAAAATAAATGGCATTCAGCAGTCTATTTATAAAATTCCCTCTCCTCCCCAAAAAGGGAGGATGTGGCGTCCAACATTCGGATTGTAAAGTTCCCTCCCCCCCAAAAGGGAGGAATGGCGAGTCTCTAGATAATAGTTGGCCCAGATGTCAGAGGCCAGAGAATGGGGGGGGGCACCATCAGCGGCCAGTTCCTCCAAAGGCCCGGCGGAACAGCTCAGTCTTGCAGGCCCTGCGGAACTCACCAAGGTCCCGTAGGGCCCGGACAGTTGGAGGTAGAGAGTTCCACCAGGCTGGGGCCAGAGCCGTAACGGCCCTGGCCCGTGTGGAGGCCAGCCGCATCGCTGAGGGGCCAGGGACCACTAGTAAGTTGGCCTCAACTGATCGAAGAGGCCGTACAGGGACGTATGGGGTGATGCAGTCTCGAAGATCTTGATGGTCCCAGGCCGCGTAAGGCCTTAAAGGTCAACACCAGCACCTTGAAGATGATCTGGAACTCTACAGCAATCCAAATAAATAAATGATCACAGGTGTACTGCCTACGCACATGGAAGTTCCACGGTTTGTAGAGGCAGCTAATAGCTTCCCCCAAAGTTGCGGAATGTCATTTTTCACACGCAATGAGATGCTTTTAAAAAGTTGGTTAACCCTTTCGCAAGAGAAAGAGATTTCTGTTAGTGGTGATGCAGAAGGGGGGTGGGCGGGCTCGAACCCTGTAAACAATGTGTATTTCTTTTCCTTACTCTGCATTATTCTGCATGTGCGGAAGGGGCCCGTGTTATAGAATCCCAGAGGGGGATACGCGTGAGTTTATTCGCACCCGTCCTTGTCGGTTGCAGGTAACGGTGCCTTCCAAACCGTTTCGGGCAAAAGGAGTCAACACGCAGGATGAACAAACCTGATGCTAAAGGAATCGTTTGAAATTTCCCAGAAAACCTTCTGAGGATTTTCACGACATCCGTAAGAACGTAAACAGCGGGACTCCTGCCCCCTAGTGGCTGATTTCCCCCCCATCAAACAGGAATCCATCAGCCTTAATGGCAATGCTAATCCCCCATCATTATACAAATGCATCACGTTTAATTACCGCACAGATAAAACTAATTTTCTGTTGCATGCGGACGACTGCTTGTCACACTAACACCTCCAAATCCATATTACTGCCGCCCCCACCGCCCCCGCCTTCTCAACTGGCAGCCTGCACAATAAACACGTTTGAATTTCTCAAGACAGGGCATGACTTGTGGTCATAAGTGTCATTTTAGCAAGCAGGCAAAGGAACCCCCTGCAAGCGACGAGAATTTCCTACAGCGCCTGGAAAATCACCGCAAACAAACACCTGGATACGGAAACTCCAAGTATTTTCGACCTTGTGTCCGTCTGCTGCAGTTACATTCTGTGTTTGAGCTCATTTCTTAAATTAAATATAGTATATTATTTGCAGTAGGTCTTGCTTCGTGCTTTTGCAGAGAGCAACAGTGTGCTTCAAAAAGGATATTGAAGAGATAGAAAAAGGGCAGAGAAGGGCAACGAGGATGATTGAAGGACTGGAGCACCTTCCTTATGAGGAGAGGCTGCAGCGTTTGGGACTCTTTGGAGAGGAGACGTCTGAGGGGGGATATGATTGAAGTCTATAAAATTATGCATGGGGTACAAAATGTTGACAGAGAGAAATTTCTCTCTCTTTCTCACCATACTAGAACCAGGGGGCATTCATTGGAAATGCTGGGGGGAAGAATTAGGACTAATAAAAGGAAACACTTCTTCACACAACGTGTGATTGGTGTTTGGAATGTGCTGCCACAGGAGGTGGTGATGGCCACTAACCTGGATAGCTTTAAAAAGGGCTTGGATAGATTGATGGAGGAGAAGTCGATCTATGGCTACCAATCTTGATCCTCCTTGATCTCAGATTGCAAATGCCCGGAGCAGACCAGGTGCTCGGGAGCAGCAGCAGCAGAAGGCCCTTGCTTTCACGTCCTGCATGTGGGCTCCCAAAGGCACCTGGTGGGCCACTGCGAGTAGCAGAGAGCTGGACTAGATGGACTCTGGTCTGATCCAGCAGGCTCTTTCTTATGTTCTTATGTTCTTAAGGCCATTGCTTTCACCTCCTGCATGTGAGCTCCCAAAGGCACCTGGTGGGCCATTGAGAGGAGCAGAATGCTGGACTAGATGGACTCTGTTCTAGTGTGGTATCCTAGCACCAAAGAGGCCAGAGGTCAAATCAGCGGTGGGATTCAGCCGGTTCGCACCGCTTCGACAGAACCGGTTGTTAAAATGGTGCTTGTAAACAACCAGTTGTTAAATTATTTGAATCCCACCACTGGGTCAAATCCTAGTTTTGGAGCGGCTCACCTCTGTACAGTCACTCCCCATCGGGTTAGATTCAAGTCCCGCAGCTCCTTGGAGGCCACAACATTCTCAGGATACGAGCTTCGGAGACTCAAAGCTCTCTTTGTCAGGCGCGAGCGAGCTCTGTGGGACGAACTTTTCGGTTTTGCCCGCTGCCGCTCTTAATGTAGCCCAATGGCCAATTTCGCAAACTGCTCTTTCGCGCCCATCTGGGTGAACTGTGGAAGATGAATGAGGCATCGGACGCTGTCAGCAATCTGTTTTACGTCTTAGGGCGTGATTTACGGAGGGGAGGCATGATTTAATCCACCTCTGATTATATAATAGCTTTGATGGAGCGGTCCGCCGGCTGTTTCGTACGGCTCTCCCCTCCGCCGGGAATTAATGTGGATGACAAATTTGCCAAATAATTGGCTTGGAACGCTCAAACGAGACGCGTTCCATCTGAGCGATGGGCGTGTGCCGGTTGAGGCGGCATCTTTTGGAGATGTTTATCTTTCATTTGGAGTCTAGCGCAAAAAAACATAGAAAGAGCCCGGATAAATCAGACCAAAGGTCCATCTAAGCCAGCCTCCTGTCCCCCAAAGTGGCTAACCAAAGAACGGACACAACAGTCCTGTCTTGCCAGGAGCCTCCAGAAATTGGTGTTTAAGGTCTCTCGAGAGGTTCACCTCTAAGGGTCGGCAACTTGTGGAGGGAAGATTGGAGACCTCCCAGAATTCCCAATGATCTCCAACCAACAGAGATCAGTTCTCCTGGGTAAAATGGATGCTTTGGAGGGTGGAAGAAGAAGTAGTAGTAGTAGTAGTAGAAGAAGAAGAAGAAGAAGAAGAAGAAGAAGAAGAAGAAGAAGAAGAAGAAGAAGAAGAAGAAGAAGAAGAAGAAGAAGAAGAAGACTCAAAGGGACTCACAAACTCCTTTCCTTTCCTCACGCCCCCCACAACAAACACCCTGTGAGGTAGGTGGGGCTAAGAGAGCTCCGAAGAACTGTGACTAGCCCAAGGTCACCCAGCTGGCATGTGTCGGAGTGCACAGGCTAATCTGTTTCCCCAGATAAGCCTCCACAGCTCCAGTGGTCAAGCGGGGAATCAACCCCGGTTCTCCAGATTAGAGTGCACCTGCTCATAACCACTACACCGCACTGGCTCTCAGTAAGGTACCATAGAGTCCGCCATCTGAAGCATCCATTTTCTCGCTGTTGGGTGGAGATGAACTGAAATCCCAAGGGATTCCCAGGTCTTACCTGGAGGATGGCATCTCTACATGCTGGGTCCTCCCCCAAGCCATCTTACCCCACCTCTAAACCTCTTGCTGTATATAAGCAACATTTTCCTCCGGCTCTCGCCCCGACTCGCCCCTCTTCCAGAGCGTCTGCGCCGCGACCCTTTCTCCCTCTGTTGCGGAATGGAACGTGTCCATCTTTGTTCCTACGAACAAACACTGTAAAGACAGAAAGAACGGCCGGCCGCAGGGGAACCGCATTTCTGGGGCTCTCTATTTGTTATTCTGCTGGAGCAGAGAAGGGAAGCCAACCTCTGAGTACCGCCCAGGGGCAGAATTACCGGGTTGGGGTGGTGGTCACGCATGCGGAGCCGTTATCTTCTATGGCCCGACAGAGGCATTTCGTTCGCACACCGCCCCGTCCATTGTCTCCGTGGCTCCTGCACACTCCCTGTGGGATCCCTCGTTGTGGCGCGCTGACATCCTCTCCCTTTGTAGTCCTTAATGGAAAGGTCACCGGTCCCATTTTATTTGTGTATTCCTCGGCAGGCGTGCGTAAGAGGAAGAGGAAAAGAGAGCCAGCGAAGGCAACACTGTCTGCTTCAGAAGCACTGGCAGCATTAAGGCCCAATGATTGAAGGATTGGAGCACCTTCCTTATGAGGAGAGGCTGCAGCGTTCGGGGCTCTTTAGTTTGGAGAGGAGACGTCTGAGGGGGGATATGATTGAAGTCTGTAAAATGATGAATGGGGTAGAAAATGTTGACAGAGAGAAATTTTTCTCTCTTTCTCACAATACTAGAACCAGGGGGCATTCATTGAAAATGCTGGGGGGAAGAATTAGGACTAATAAAAGCGTAGGACGCTTTCTCATGAAGAAGAAGAGTTGGATTTATATCCCCCTTTCTCTCTTGTAAGGAGACTCAAAGGGGCTTACAATCTCCTTTCCCTCCCCCCTCACAGCAAACACCCTGTGAGGTGGGTGGGGCTGAGAGAGCTCAGAAGAACTGTGACTAGCCCAAGGTCACCCAGCTGGCCTGTGTTTGCAAGGATTGTGGGGTCGTTTGCTAAAATGAGAGTCTATTGGAAAATGACTGCTAGATTTGAGTCCAGTAGCACCTCAGAGACCATGGGAGGCGTGCGATTTCAAGAGTTAAAACTCCTTTCATCAGACACCAAAGCAGACCTTTGATTCTCAAATGTTCAAACCTCTTGTTGGTCTCTAAAGCGAACTGGATTCTAATCTAGCTGTTCTACGGCCGTCGCTGCATCTAGTGGCAGGACATTCCACAAGGTCATTCCGCTCCGTTTGAAGAAGCATGGGTTCCTGCTTAATCTAATATTTTCAAATGCCGCTTTAAAGACATCCACCCCCAGCTAAAATTGACACGGGGGCTTCTGGAACTAACATAAAACCAGACGTAGGTAGAAGATGGACGCGCGATACGGGGATGGCGACGTCGACAGCTTCGGCCTCGCATGTTATCCTTGTACAACAAAATTTCATCCAGTAAGGTCAAAGTCGCGCTCTCTATCAAACTAAACTGAAAAAAATAATCCCCAGGAGCAGAGGAAATTACCCTTTGGGAAGGCGAGCCCTTTGTTTTGTTGTGCGCTCCGTTACAATCACTTTGCGTACACATCTTCATCAAAGCACTAACAAATCGTCCCCGTCGAAAGCTTAAGAATCTGCAGACGGACGATTTAAACAGACTGGCAGAATAATAATATATATATATTTTAAAAAATATCCTCCTCTCCTCTTCGATGTCAGGACTATTAATGCAGCCCGAGGAGCAAGAGGCGCCCGAATGGCTCTAGCTGCTGCCGGCAAGGTCTATAACGATTCATCGCGCCGGGCAGGACATGGCATACCTGGGCAATTACACGGCAGGATACCACAAATTCTGGTGACCTGCCAATAATGTGATTGGGGAGAACAAGAGAGCGGAAGTCATAGAACAAGAGTCCTGGGGGAGAAGAAATAGACCAGGCCAGAGAGTGTGTAAAAGCAGGACAAATAACCGTTGTGTGTTATGTAAGAAGAAGAGTTTGGATTTATATCCCTCCTTGCTCCCTGTAAGGAGACTCAAAGGGGCTTGCAATCTCCTTTCCCTCCCCCACGCCCCACAACAAACACCCTGTGAGGTGGGTGGGGCTGAGAGTGCTCCGAAGAACTGTGACTAGCCCCAGGTCACCCAGCTGGCGTGCGTCGGAGTGCACAAGCTAACCTGGCACACCAGATAAGCCTCCACAGCTCAAGTGGCAGGGCGGGGAATCAAACCCGGTTCTCCAGATTGGAGCGCACCTGCTTTTAACCACTACGTCACACTGGCTCCGTACAGGCGAGAAAAGCTCAAAGATCGAACACGGCAAGAAACGTGTCCTCTGGAGTCAACCTTCGGCAGCGTTCGACTGGCACTCAAGCGGAGCACTCTCTAAAAGGCATAATTGCAGACCTGGATTATACCCCGGTGTACCACAGGTGTATCACAGGTGTACCACAGCAGACACTCTGGGGGAAAGGTGAATGCATAATATTGGAGCCATCACTGATGGCTGGATCTTGCCAAGGGGAACGGTTTGTTCTTGGATCCTCCCGGGGCAGTCGGGATCAGGATGTATTGAGAGGGGTGAAAGAAAAGAGGCCGGGGTGAATAATTTCCTATGAGCGGCCTGTTCTCTGTCCTAACATTTCCCCCCAGAAGAGCTGGTACAGGAAACGAACAATAAATACGAGGGGTTTGATGTGATAGAAATCGTGTTTGTAATCCGCTATTGCCCACCGGTGAGCCCGGAAGAATCCAATATTTACTGTTCTGTTCTTTTGCAACAAACAGCATTACCTGATTGCATTTACGTTTCCCTTCCCCTGACGTCTGCCCTTCCTTGCAGCTGGTATTCGAAGGAGAAACACACAGGACAGAAGGTGAATGGAACTGCAGCCGAGGAGATGTGCCTTTTGCAAAACTATTCGCTGGGTGCTCTGGCTCCGAGGTGGAATACATGCTTTCGATGTAGCCATTCCAGTTGGGTAGCAGATGTTGGAAAAGTCCTCTTTCTTCCTGCGATCTATACTGTTCATTTATTTTGCTTCATTTGTGTCCCCCCCCATCTTTGGGGACCCCTAGCTTCCCACACTGTTCTCCTCACCTGCGTCTAGCCCTCACAACAATCTTGTGAGGTTGCTTCGGTTGAGAGAGTGCGGCTGACCCAACATCATCCAGCAAGCTTCCGTGGCAAAATATGTGGATCTGAACGCGAGTCTCCCAGATGCTAGCTTGACACTCTAACCGCTACACCACTCCGGCTCACGTGGAGAACTTCTGCCACCTAGAGTAGTCAACACTAGGACAGATGGTATACATGTCTGTGTGGATTCCACCACTAAAAGAAGCCTGTTGATTGTTTCCTAATGCTTCCCCATCATAAAAATGTGCAAGAAGAGACCTGTTGGATCAGACCCATGTGGTCCATCTCATCCAGCATCCTGTCTCACACAGAGGCCAACCAGTTCCTCTGGAGGTCCAACCACAGGGCATAGAGGTTAAGGTCTTCATAAGGACATGAGAAGAGCCCTGCTGGATCAGACCAGTGGTCCATCTAGTCCAGCATCCTGTCTCACACAGAGGCCAACCAATTCATCTGGAGGTCTAACCACAGGGCATAGAGGTTAAGGTCTTCATAAGGACATCAGAAGAGCCCTGTTGGATCAGACCAGTGGTCCATCTAGTCCAGCATCCTGTCTCACACACTGGCCAATCAGTTCTTCTGGAGGTCCAACAACAGGCCCACAGAGGCCAAGGCCTTCATAAGAACATAAGAAGAGCTCTGTTGGATCAGATCAGTGATCCATCAACATCCTTCTCCGCAAGAGTCAGCGTGGTGGATACAACGGAGGAGCTGTCCAGCAGCTGCGGGGTTGTAGAGGTGGAATTTACCTGCGGCAAGATGGTTACAGATGGTTTGATGCTAGCTAACACCCTCATCCAGCGTGGTGCAGTGGTGAAGAGCAGGTGCGCTCTAATCTGGAGAGCCGGGTTGGATTCCTCGCTCTGCCACTTGAGGTGTGGAGGCTTATCTGGGGAACCAGATTAGCTTGTGCACTCCAACACATGCCAGCTGGGCGACCAGGGGCTAGTCACAGTTCTTCGGAGCTCTCTCAGCCTCACCCACCTCACAGGGTGTTTGTTGTGAGTGGGGAAGGGAAAGAAGAATTTA